>NW_010320822.1:0-25256 GCF_000700745.2 Antrostomus carolinensis | reverse complement strand
TTGTGGCCAAAGGACATTAATTAGGAGATTGCTAAAGCCCCAGAGCTCTGCTCCAGAGCACTCACACAAGCGTGCCACTGGCTCACTGCTGTGTATGGTGAGTGTGTCTGGCAGGACAGTGGTGTCGGTTCTGCTCTTACTGCAGACGTCCTCTGAGAGCGGGGGAAAGAGGAGGAAATCACACTGATTGCGCTGTGTCTTGTGAGTGGATGTGCCCACTGGCTTTTGTTTATCCCAAAGCAGTGTGAAGTATACTGCAAAAACAACCTCATTTCTACAGCACAGCTCTGCTCATGCATGTGAACCAAAGTAAGAATGGTTGGGTAATGCCCGAAAATGGGGACCAAAAGGAGACTGAGCCCTGGCTTTCAGCAGCTAAAACGTCAGCCTAAATATCCTGTACTTCTCACCTCACCATAGCTTATCCATGCCACTTAAGCTGCATTTTTAGCTCACCAAACCTCTCAGCCTTTCTGCTTCCTGGGGCACTTGCAGTACCAGAGCCACCTCTCCCACCAGGTGCAATGGCTTTCACTTCTCAGGCAATATGTTTGGCCATTTACAGACCTGCACATGGTCTGACTGATCCAGAGATATCAGAGCGCTTCTAAAAACAAGATGTTTTCACCAAAACACTCTCTGATAATCAAACAAATCAAAGGGCAACCTAACTGGATCCACAAAAGCAAAATGTGTAGCTGCCAAAGAAAGGCTGTTATCTCTGGCATGGCTGGGTCACTGGGACATTTCACAGAAACAAAAAAATATTTCCTGTATGTAGACCCAATTAAAATACCTCTGGGGAAACATTTGATGTGCTCTTAAGACCTGAAGCCAAAGCTACCCAACTGGCTTGTAAGGAATGAGACTGCTTCCCAGGGGTTGATGGAAAGCAATGAGCACCCTCTGCTGCACTCATTAAAATTAGGCTCAGCAGCAGCATCTGACCTTCTAACTACCAGAAAAAGGGTGCTGTGCCCCCCAGAGAGAGGGGGGCTGCCTCCCCCTGCCAGAAGCTCAAATAATGGTGGAGGGAACTGCAGGATTCAGCCAAAGTGTCATTCCATGACAGAAGCCACCGGCTTCACCTGATTCACATGCAAGGTTTGGAGAAGACAGCGGTAAAAGGTCAGCTATATCTTTCCGCTTGGCTCTGACCAAATTCCCTCCCCACAGCTGGGTCAGCTTTATTTCAAAGGGAGAAGGACTTTGCTGCCCATGCGCAGGTCTCTGAGGACAGATGGAGGCTGTGGGTAACTCACTATGCAGGTAATGAGACTTCAGTTGCTGCCTCATTCATTTTCCACCTTGATCTTTTTTTTCTCTGTTCACCCCATCATTTTTTCGTGTCCTTATACTACAGGATCTGGCTGCTTTTCTTGCTGTTCTGGCTGGGACAAGGGAGGCAGATGGCTCCCCCAGGTTGGTGAAACATGATAAAATAATAGTGGGGGAAGGCAAGGATGAGAACTTGGTTATTTTGCTTGCAACAAGCTGTGCCTCTTCTCTGCTCTCTAGTCCCACTGGCTCATCTGCTCTATATGTGCTCCCACCAGGTTTTGTAGAGAGCAGTTGCCCCTCCAGGATTTTTTGGATGAAATTGAATAAACTCTTGCTCCAGGGAAAGTTCTTCCAGCTGGAAATCAATGGTGAGTCACAAGTGGCTGCCCTGGATGCCATGAAGGCTGGGGAATCACCTAAGTGATTGCCATGTCTATGATCTGCATGCTGCTGCTATCTACACCATAATTGCCCAGTGTAGACTGGGTAATACCCAGAAAACACACTCTCAATGAGTGTTGAGTGAGTGCTGCAGCAATTAAAGGATTCTTTTTTTAATGTCCTTTTTTATTTAACACCACAATGGCAGTTAAATACCCTATTTCAGATTGAACAAAGGGTTTCCATTTTGCTAAGGAGAACAAGAATCTACTTAACCAAAATGAAAACCAGAAAATGTTCACATCAGATTGAAAAAAGTATGTGATTTCACCCCAAACCAGATTTCTTTCTGTTGAGATCAGTCAACTTTTTTCTGGGTTTTGGGCTTTCAAGTGATTTGGAGGCAGAACTGAAAAAGTCAAGTACAGCAAGGGCGTGGGGAGAAATGATAGCATTTATATGAGAGCAACTGATATCACTGGAAAAAAACAGACCAGCCTTCAGGCACAAAAAGGTTGTTTGTTTCTTCCAGCTCTATCAGTTGGTCTCATAAAAGCTATTCCCTCTTCTTCCAAAATTCTTCTCACTTATCTCCGTAGTCTATCCTGGCTGCAAGAATACATCTACTGAAACAGCAGTTATTAGTACTGTTCGACATATAAAGATGACAGAAAAATCTAGAAATTACAATGGCAGCAAGTTAAACCCTATCTATTTGTACATATTCTTGTGTCTAACCCAAGACTAAAATAGTTCCTTAATCAGAGGGCAGATAATTAACAAAATACAATGTTATTAACTCTACCAGCATCAAGAGCTGAGCACAGCCAGCTCCCATCATGCCTGTTACTTGGCTCCTCCAGAGAGTAAGAGCAAGTAGTGCCTTGCCAAGCAGAGATGAGCAGCAAACCTGACCAATTTGTAGAAGTGCCCATCCAAAATAGGTCCGTGACTACATCCTCTGACCAGAGTGAGTAGCAGGTTATCATGACTTGAGGATTTTTAGAAATGGCTTAATAACCCATAACTCTTACTAGAGAGTAAAATCAGGGAGGAAGAAATGTATGTCATGCCTCAGAGAAACTCTCCATAGTAGTACTTCAAGGTGGCTGTGGCACAACCTTCTGGACACAAAGAAACGGGCATTAAAGTGAACATAGCATGGGTGAGCTTGAGACATGCCAGGCTGTCTCATGCACTCTAACACACACCAGCACAGCTTCACCAGCTCCTTAACAGTACACATCGCTGGAGAGCACCCCACCAGCTGGACCTCTTTCCAGAGGAGAACCACATGAGGGGGCTTCAGCACCACTCTTCCCCCTGACTTGCCCTAAGCTTTCCATCCCACCTGTCATTCCCTTTTTCCGTAGATCCTTACACTGGCCCCGTTCTGCTGAATGAAAAACTAGCATCTCGCTGTGGCTATGTCCTGTCAGAAGACGTGTGGGGCAACCCCGTCTTCCGCGCATCGGTGCTTGGCTGTCATGTGACCAATGAGGTAAGACCCAGAGACAGGCTCAAAAACAAGTCAGATAGCACATGCTCTCCAAAAAGGCAAGGTTGAGATATTATATGGCATTCTAATGGTGTGTTTTGAGAACCCAAGAAATAGTGAAGTCAAGGAGTTGGTGTTGATGGTGTGTAGAAATGAATAGGCAATGGCTCTCCAGTGTGAGGTTTGTTCAGTGTGACTGACATGGGATTTCCTCTCTCCATGAAATGACACTTAGCCTAATGTTGCTGACTAGCTGCCAGTTCTCAAGCATATCCTTGTAGCTGCTGATTTGCCAGAGAGTTTCTTGAAAGCCTCTCTGGAAAGAAGTAGGCATCTGCTTGAAAAAGCAACATTTGCACTGTGATTCTGGCAGATCATTCCCTGGCTTAATTTGTGTGGTAATGTGCCTGTTAACACATGCCTAGGAACGTAGATCACACACATCTATTAGACCCAGATTTGTCTCACGTAAGTTTAGCCATCTAAAAGATAACGTCTAGTCTAAACTAGTTGTTCACTCTTCCACAATAGTCAATGGAGAGAAACAGGCATCTCCGGAAGGTGATTCACCCTTTCCTAAAATATGTGTAAAAGCGTATCCTGGATTTCTAATTTCTAAATGTTAGTTGAGATGAAATGTACCTGGAAACAGAACATATCAGAGCAGAAACTTCATTGCTTGTCCATGTTTAGTCTGGTTGGTCCTGGAAGCCCCACAGAAAAAATAAGGTAAAACTTTATGGGCAGAGGTTATGCTAACAAGAACGAGGGGGGTACAGTACACTGTGCCATGATCGGGCTTTCCAGACTGGAAATTTCTCTGGAAAGGTTTTGCCTTTTTTCTGTAGAAAAATACGCATCCATGTCAGATAGAAGTACAGTCCATGGCTTCATGTGTGGCTCCTGGAGAGCTGAAGAACCAAAAGAACCTCTTATTGAAGCTAGTCAGGGTAGAGACTAAACAGCTTTTGTAGGACAGATCTGGACTCCCTACATCAAACTAGAAGCTACAGTACTTTCTCTCCATGAGGAGACACATAGCAGTCACGAATGGGAGGAACATGAACCACATGGTGAGTAGGTCAGATCTTCCCCTGATTAGCTGCTCCTTAATACTGTGGCAGGAATATTGCTGAGACGTGATGTGAGGAAAAGGCTGTAAGTACTGAGGCAATGTCTCTGGCTCAGAAAGCCCCTGCAGACAAATCACTTAGGATGATATGTTGGAGGAACTGTCACTATAGCTCCCATCCTGCTCTCATTGCTATAAAACACTCTCAGAAACAGGACACTGGGCTGGATGGTCCCATGCAGCCGCTGACTTTCCACACTATCTGCTGAATTGCCTGTTTTTCTTCCCAGGCAGATGAGCTGTTTTCACTGACTGTGAACATTAAGGTCTCCTCATTTTCAAGCATGAGGGCAGCTGTGACCTACACCTACCCCATGTACTGCTCCTACTCTTCCTGGGCTTCAAGAGAAATTGTGTGTGAAGAAAACTACATGGAGGTAAAAGCTTTCCCACTGAAGGCAAAGCTATATCCAAGCTCCCTGCCATGCACAACAGCCTCCACAAATTCCTGTCAGAAGTTGATTTTACACTATGTACCAGGCATAATAGCAAACTGCTGATATTCAGAAGGTGTAACTGTAGATCTAGTAACACATCTACATGTCATAGGTATTTTGAATGCAGTGAAATTCAGTTAACTGTACAGAAGATGTAAGTCAAGCCACTCCGAGCAAAGCAGTAGCCAGGGAGGCCAACCTGTTTAGCTGATGAGAGAACCTTTATGTTATAAAGTGCTGCAGCATCTCTGAGGTCATCCTTATATTTGAAATTAAAAAAACCTGTAATGTTTGCAGAGCTGCACCCCTGCTGCATCACACAATTCACAGGACATCACTGTGAGACAGAACCTGCCTCCCAGGTGGTACTATTTGGCTGTCCAGCCTGCTACCAGCATCTGCACACCTATGTAGAAATAAGACACTGAACAAAACAAACTTCACTGCCCTTTGTACACACCTACTATAGGCAGGATGAAGAAAGTATATTTCTGCTGTCAGGACTTGAGGCTGTGCAGTCACATCTGGGCATTGTAACACACTGAAACCATGGTATAGATATCTGATACAAACACTGACTCCCAACTCCAGAACTTTCTTCATTCTGCAGCACACGCTGGCAAGATTTACACCATAACATCTACCTTAGGTATTGGGAATCCTGCAGTTTCATGTGTTCAGCCTGCATGGGAAGAGGGAACCAGTCCTGGTAAAGCAAATAGTCTGCTTCCCTATACCTCCAGTGGAGAGATCCAGATGCCCCTGAAAGTCTCCAGAGTGGGATCTAGTTTACAGTTTACTAGATATGAAACAGGACTTTTGATTTACCTGGTTATACACAAAGCATTCCCTTTGCTGTACATGCACCACCATAAATGCCATGGCTTTAACTTTCATTTTAAGGCCACATAAATTACCACCATCAAGCACCTCTTTGGAAATACTTTAATTACCTCCAGTGAATGTAAATTGCTAAATCCCAACAGACACTGAAGAAGAAATCTGAAAGCCTTCTCTCTGTTCCTCATGCCTATAATAATGTTGAAGATGTATTTGTACCCAAAGAATCTCCACTGTGTCCCCAGGTGTCCGTCAGGACCGATGTCCCTGCAGTTTCAAATGACTACACCGTGGCATGGATGTCAGCACTGCCAGAGGTACGAAAGGGAGCCTTTCCCAACAGTTCCTAATCTGCCTCTTCTCATGAGTCTCATGAGTCATTCTTGGGGCATAGCTCCATTTCTGTCAAAAAAAAGGAAGATGGCAAAGATGCCATCGAGTACTGAAAAACCTCAAGTTTTCTTAGAGCTCTAGACTGCAAAAAGATATTTAGGTGGGAGAACAGAGCCATATGCTCGTTACATTAGTGGAAACTCAGTTCAAGACAAACAAAGGTAGGTGGTTCTTCACACAATGGGTAGTGAATCTGTCAAACTCCTTACCAAAAGATGTTGTGGCTGCTAAAAGCTTGCTTGATCTCAAGGAGAGTCTGGAAAAGTTGACCGAAGAGAAATCCAATCAGACATACAAAATACAAAGAAGCTACAGATAGCTCAGGAGTCCCTGAGCTGAAAATTATTTGAGGCTGGAAAGTATTAGAGGGAAATATAGACACTTGCCCTATTTCTCTCATGTCTTACTTGCTTCTTATGCCTATTTTCCTTTTGACTGTCCTCCCATATGGTTATCATTTCAGGTGACACTGTCCTAGACCAGTACAGACATTTCTCTCTTCTTATCTTTGATGCAGTATGGCTACTATAAAAGCTAGTCTGTCATTTGGCCTGTGGACTGCTCCAGCAATCAACAGACATGAAGTCAATCATTTTATTAACAGCAGTGTCATTTTGTCCAAGGAGATTTGTTCAAGGATACCAGTCTAAGTTTCTTCCAGGGCTGCTATAAGATTATCTCTAAAGATGCCTTAAAGAGCTATAGAATTCCTTATCTTTATATATAACAAGAGTATTTCTTGCTTGGGGTGAACTAGTGGTGTCCAATGCCACTCCAGTTACTCCAGGAGGAAGTAAGTAGAGTGGCATTCCTTTTCTAAGAGGAAAATAGGTGCTACAATATCACAGTTTTTTAAGAGACTTTGGTAGACTAAGATCTGATACAGCTCACCTCTCTCTTGCAGACTCAAAATGTTGCATACCAGCTATGGCAACTGATGTTTGTTTCTCCATCAGGGAGAAAGACAATAACAGTAAGCGATGCAGCAAAACTGGGCTACAGCTTCAATAACACGCTGTCCCGAGTGTACCTCCGTGCACCCTACCACAACAACGAGTCTGACGTCAGTGTGGTGAGTTGTTGCTCTCAATCAGACACAAAACTGTGCTGTTTCCACTGCCTCTCTAGAACATCAGTTCTCTTTCTCTGCCTGCACCCCAACAGGTCAGTGGAGTAAATATGAACATGGTCACTTCCACTTCCATGTACAGGCAGCGGTGGCTGCTTTTGCTGATTGACACGACTGTCTCCTGTCCTGTTGGTAAGGATTTCTTCCTTGTTCACCAAAAACAACTGCCTAAGGAGTTGGTAGAAAACACAGTCTCCCCATTTCCCTGTGACCTACTCTGTAAGAGAAGAGCTTTACAGGCTGCCCTCAGAGCAGCATGAGCTAAGAGTCCATGGCTTTAGTCCTGGACAAACAAGTTCCCTGCTGTGATGCTACATCACTTGTGTTCCCAGTGCAGTGTAGTGCCTCATCTCTGGTTTCTCAAACCCCAGTAATGATGCTGGGAACTGTAGACTAGTAAAACTGTTGCAGAAAGGCCAGGGAGCCTCCCCTGGACTTAACCCCACAGCCTTGTCTCTCCACTGTCACATAACCCCATGCAGGGGATGCAGTTCTCCATCCTTGGGACTCACCCAGTCTTTTCCTCTGGAGAGGCAGAACTAGCCAGGCATTTTGCAGAACTGTGGTGGCCGCACCTTCTGTCTCTCACAGAACGGTATTAAAATGAATAATTGATGAGGAAGGAGGGGGTTTTAACTTGTCATGATCTTGAAGCCAATATTTCAAGGAGAAGGTTCAAACAGGTGGTTCTGTGCCCCATTCCTTTTCCCAGTAAAGCAAAACTCCCAGGACCAGAAGGACAACAGAGTAGGTAGCTGGGAGCATGACTGTCAGTTCTTCTGAATAAATGAATTAGTCACCAGAAACGCGCAATTCAAATCTACTTTGAGCACCAGGGTTTCTGCAACAAAACAGCCATCAGTTGGCTAATATCCTACAAGGTGTTTCATTAGTGAAAACTGTAAAGGTACCCTTGTGAAAAGGAGTCAGGGAAAGACAGTTGTTGCAGAGTGGAGACTCACTGGCTGGTAACTCCAACAACCTGTTCCTTTGGAAATGTCTGTCTATCTCAACAGATGGCATCAGTTTCACTGATACTACACTAACATGGACTGTGCCAAGTGTTATCCCCACATTAGTGGTTCAAGAATCCACCTTTCTGTCTAAAAACATTTTCATGGGAGTCGATGGTCGAGTTATAGCAAACCTGGAGGAGAAGAACTACTTACTGGAGAACAACGAGACACACATCAGAATAACAGTTCCTATTGGAGCAGAAGGAGGCCTGCTCAAGGTTAGTACAAACGTGTCACACACTAACACATTTGAGGGCCTGCACCACGGAAGATGTTTCTAAATCATGATCATAACAAATCATTCCAAACAGTGATTGACTGCTGCTTAAAATTCTTAGATACAAGAAATATTTGAAGGCCTATATATTCCTTTTCTATATTTTGAAAGCACTTACTCAGAAACTAACTATATCTGGTTACAAAACATGATAGAAGCAAGAGACTGTCTTTTGTTAATAACCCACAAAATATACTAATAAATTAAGATTGGAGGGATTCCTGGGCACTGGAGTTCAATTGTCTATCTTGGTACATTACAAAACTGGTCCTGATAAACTTCTGGCCTGGGTCAAGGCATAATTTCCCAGACAATTTCCATGCAGACAGCATGAATTAGCACGGTACAAGTTCCCAGCATGTAGGTTTGGTGCAGGCACCTGTTCTGGACATAGTATATTCCTTGTCAATCTATAATTTACAGGTACAGAGGCAATGTTGAAAGAAATGTTTAGTAGAACAGACCAGAATGGTTTGGGTTGGAAGGCGCCTTTAAAGATCAGCTAGTCCACCCCTCCTGCCATGGGCAGGAACACCTCTCACTAGATCACATTGCTCAAAACTCCATCCAACCTGACCTTGAACACTTAGAAAGGAGCTGGCAATATTCTCACAAGGCTCTTTACGAGTTCCATTTGTGAAGATTACATTGGTGTAATTTTGACTTATAGCCTTCAGAAGTTCCCTTTTTGTGTATCAGGGGACACTTAATCACCATATGTATTATAACAAAAGGCAGGCTTGGTCTGAAGAACTGTTGGAAGCACTGACAAACTTTCAGAGTGAAATGAGACAGAATGAGAGATGTGATTGTAAAAAAATAAATGCAAATACAGTTACTTACTAAATTTAATGAGGACACCTCCCCCTCCAAACCTGACACTTTCTTATTGAGAACCTCAGCAGTATCTGAGCCAAATGTGGATCACAAAAATGGGCCAAGCAAACAAACAAACAAGTTCCCCTAGCAAAATCCATCCCAAACTGTAGTAGAATACCATTTTCTCTTTCTAGTGTGTAAGGAATTTAACCATGGTCAGTCATTCCTCTATTCAGCTATTTAGAGTTAAGACTTAACCACAAATGTTACCTCCTAGAGCTCCGTATCTGGTGGTGTATATGGAGTCATTTACAGTATTGACTTGTTCTTGGAGCACACGTGGACAGATGCAGATTGGCAAACCACAAAATATACTGTCATCAAATCCATCACCACACCTTTCATGCCACAAATACCAACTATTATCAACAGTAAGTAATTCCTCTCATTGACTTTCATCAGTCTCTTGCTTTTGCTGTGTTGTACATTGCTCCACTTAACATCTGCCATACACCTACATTCACCAGAATGTTCTCAACTCCCACTTTCAATTTTCCAGCCAAAGTCAAGATTCAAGGCATTATTAATCCCCCACTAAAAAAAAACCCCACAAAAAAAACACCCCAAAAAAAACCCAACAAGCTTTTGGCCTTAATGGATGTACCATTTATCACCCATCATTAATGGATGCAATGAAAATTATAAGTTATTGATAAGAACATAAACATTTCTTTCACACTGACACCCAGATTTTTCCAGCAAGCATTGGGACTCTAGAATAAAGATGTTGTGTTGTGCAATTATCACACCAGAGAGAAGAACTGAGGACAGCGTTCGTTGGTGGCATTTCCTCCTCTAAATTGCCTGCATTTGTTATCTTAGGAGCATACTGAAATCATGATATGGTATTTTCCAATGTATTAAGTCAGGAAATGTCTTTGGAACTAGCTGGATAACTGATACAGAAAGAAAAAAAGCCTCTTAGCATACATTATGAAAATTTTTCCATATTTTATGTGATTGAACTAGATTCTAGATGTCGTTATAGGAAAGTCTTGCACATCTTAGTGCACCTCTAGAAAGTTCCTGAACCCACTTTCTATAAAGTTGGATGTATTTGTTGTTAATCTCCTCCAGCTTGAAGCAATTCTCATGTACTCAGAGTATTTCAGATCTGACTAGAACACAAACACTCATTAATCAGAGCCATTATAGAGATGGCTGTTGGCTAAGTTTCCTGGAACTTGAATGGGAGGCCACCCCAACCGTCTTCGTTACTTGATCCACATCAGCAGTAATTTGATGTTCTCTCCCTACAGATACTCTGCCAGAGGACAGGCTATTTAATGTTGCATTTGGACACTTTCTTCCTGATGTCTCTCTGGTGGCAATCACAATAGGAAATGTGCCATTTACCCTGAGGGAAGCACAGCACCACGGGTTTAAGATTTATGAAACTCCTTTTTCTAACAGAACGAAAGGATTTATCCTGGAAGTCTCTTTTGATGATCCGTATATTCTAAAGGAGGTAAGATACAGCAAGTCACTTCATCAGCTGAGGGGAGGAGGTAGGGCAGTCCCTTTTCAGAACATCGTCTGCCTTTTATTAACCAACAACTCTTTCTCAACCATAAAGGTGTCAATGAGTCTGAGCTCATCTGAATTAAGATTAGAGGCTTGTATGTCCCCACCTTGCTCTCCCTAGCTCTCTGGGAGACACAAAGCATCAAGCGTGATTAGATGGTATGAAATATGACTTCCTTTAGTGTCTGTCAGCATGGCTAATATCCAAGCGCACGCCCAGCAGGAAGAGGTTTGTCAAAGCTCTATTAAATGCTGTCCCTTGAAACAGGAGTGCCTTGGAAAAATAAATCAATTAATGCAATCCTGCAAACACCAGTTACCAACATAAAGCAATTCCTGAGCCTACCGTTTATGCAGAGCCATTTGAGGCTGGCACAGGCCATGCACTGTGCAAGCCTGTACAGGCAGGCTCAGGGGATTCTAAATGTAATTTTTTAAGCCTCAGACCATTTGTTATCTAAATATTTGTAAAAAGTATAAACTCAACAGAGAGAATTCAACCTCTCATTTCAGTGGGAGGATGGAAAACTCTTAAGTCCTCTACCACTGTTTCAACTAAATCACACAGAGCTGTGATGCTATTTTCTGTTATAAGGAACAACATTGTGAGCGCAAAGGATCAGGAATTGCACAAATAGTTTTCAGGCTGCAGTCAAACCACAGTCAAATTGCATTAAGGATCAAAGCAAGCCAAAAATTTTCAGAAGTATTTCTTTCAGGTTGAACAGCAGGTTTTGCTTTGGGAGCACTTTTAGCAAAGTAAATGGGGATATTGAGAGGGATCTCTCATAGCGACTCCTCACACCTTCTGTTTTACTGATTACTTACTCTCCTGGGTTACTCTGATCCCACACTCTGAGTAAAGAAGAATAAGGATTTGGACCTGGATCTCCCTCTACGAGCTCTGTCACCAGTGAGCTACAGAGGAAACACCGCTGTGTTCACTTCTGCCTCCATTTTCTGAACAGGCACTACATTCTCCACATTTATGTTTGGCTGAAAGAGCTGTTGAATCCAGTCCAGATTTCTGAATAGTTTTAGGCCAACTGAAGTGATGTTTTTGGAGACTGAGTTATTTGCAGGGGAGAGGAGGGTGTTGGAATAATTATTTAGTGCTGCTCAGGATATACATGTCTGTCTGCGCTGGAAGCCATTGCTACTGCAGCCTTACACGTTTTTCTCTTTTAGTACGTGAACAGAAATGAAACAAAATACACCCTCCTCATTAACTACACTATAAGCGTGGGTCCGGAGATGACACTCTATTATCATTCAGCAGAGGTGGAGTGTGTGATCGCTGATATCGGTAAGCCTTCCCCTGATATTAACTGGTTTGCATCAGCAGCATGGATCAGATTTTCATTGAGTTCAGTGAGAACGGCGTTAGATAGAGGATAAGAGCTTTTGGGAAAACCCCACCCTTCAATAGCTCATTGTTGGTAACACAGCCAATCTGCTGCTTTTCTGATGGCAGCTCTTGTGCATACTGGCAAGACAGCCTGCCCTCGAGACACTGAGAGCAATAAAAACTCGTGTGTAGAAGAAGCTGGCTTGCAAACTCAGTGAACAAGATGCCTCATAACTTGAACATACATCCACTGGCAAAGCTTTCAGACATTGCTACGAGTTTCAGTTTGTCCTCAAATGCAATTCTGCCTCTGCATCCAGGGCAGAACTCAACTGACTCAAATAAATTGCTGTGAACTCCAAAGACGGGATTTCTGTAAGGAGGCAATCATCCACTAAGAGCTCTACTTAGCAACTTATTGAAACAGCTGATTGGTCTGATTGGTATTTTCTCAAACTTCTTAGATTTTGGATGCCACAAAGGTGACAGAGTCTCCTCACTGTCCTGTTTTATCTTTGAAATAGCTTTGTGTTCAACCCCAAGAAGGCCGACCAAAAAAATACATGTACATACATGGCTCAGCTTGCCTTACTGAAACAGGGAGTAGTCCCAGAAGCAAGCTGGCAGGTCTCCTCTAAAGCATGGGGATTCCTGATCCCACCAGTTGTGAGCTGCTACATCCACAACAGAGCCAAAGCCCTGCAGATTATGCCAGTATGCACATATAAAATTTACCCATTATAGAAATCCCTGCCTGGGCCAAACATCATCGCTCAAACCTTCCTTCATTGCTAACTCTTCATCCCACCTTCTTCCTGTAGAACTACCAGAAGCACGTGGTTACTGTGATGAAGAAAACATGTATTTAGCCATCCCTACTTTTGGCTTGCACCAGTACTGGAACTTGTATCTTGGTAACAAGCTCCTGAACCGGCACGTTGCACTTACCAATGGGTACCTTGCAGCTACCAATTCTACACACCTGATCTTGCAAATACCTCTGTTTGCCGTGGGAGTTATCTATGAGGTACATGAACGAATAGCAACGCCTTCCTTAGAGCATGTAGCACTGTTTGCTCACACAGCCACAGCCCAAGTCACACTTTGTAGTGCTGTAGTATCTCAAATACTGAAAAACCTCCAGAGGGAAGGACTCTAAGCCAGCGCAAGTAGGACAAGAGGTATCGGACATGGATCCTTCTGGTAATGCCATGTATTATGTAATCTGCAGCGCTAAGTTGTCTCCAACAGATATGCACCAAGTCTTCAAAAACAAACTCCTCATTATTTTCAGTAAGATGAGGCAAAATGTCCCATCTGCACTGAGCCAGAAACAATATTTCAATATAGCTTTTATGAAAGAAGTTCTTTTAAAGGAACATTTTGTAGAAATGTTAAGACATGGCAGGGGAAAATTGATGCAGTAATAAACATCTGAACTATTCTACAATAATCACACCAAATTTATCTCTGTGACAGAGACCAATTAATTCATGCAAGAAAACTTCTGCCTCCATGTTGCATCAGGCTTGAGTCTTCACACTGACTTAACTCTTGTGACTTATTAGTATTCAAGTGGCACAAGCTAAAGAGCAGACCTTTGTACATATGGATCACATGCCTTAACAGAAGACCTCTTCCATCACCTCCTTCACAGGAAGTGTCCTTTCAGAAAATTAAGGCAAGGTTTGACGTTGCCCTAAGGAAAGTGAGAACTATGGAGACCTTACAGATGTTCTCCGTTAGCTGCAGTTTTAATTCTTCAGCCTTTATAAGTAAGTTATACAACTGATCAATCAATAAAAAGATCTATGATTCTTTCCTTGAATTTATAACCAACTCTCTGATTTTGCCAGTATGCCATCCAGATGGTGCCATAACGGTATCTGCTCAAATGAAGACAGTTCCTGCCATCGATATGAGTAAAACCAAACTAAGGGATAGCTCTTGCAAGCCTAGAGAGTATAGTGAAGGACATGCCTTCTTCAAGTTCCATGTCACTACCTGTGGCACTTCAGTAAGGGTAAGCCCATGACCAAAGCAGATACATCTGCTCGAAGTCTCTGTCTCCTGCATTTTCTCTTTTGTTCCCCTACCCCAGCTCCTGAGGAGAGTCAATTTTTAATGAGCTTCCCATATGCACAGTTTGAAGGTGATCACATTATTTATGAAAATGAAATCTCTTATGAGAAAGAGACTCTTCCAGGACAGAGCACACCAACAATCACAAGAGATCCAGACTACAGGTAGGAGCTACTGCTTGCTCACTGATTTTGCACACTTTGGTACAGTTGCTGGAAAGTAAAAGTGAACACAAAAATTACCCTTTCTCCTATTATAGGCTAACAGTCTTGTGCTACTATCGAGCAAAAGAGACTCTTGTGCTAGGTGCCTCCATTAGTGATCCATCCACATCACCTCCCTTTGGCTCTGGTACGATGGTCCCAAGATCAAATATTGCAGGTAGGCAATTCTCTTCCTTCATTTTTAAACTTCTGTGATTCTTTCAGTTGTAAGTTCTCTTGTTAAGACATGCCCCGTTTCCTACTAAAGAACCTCACTAACATTTTCTTTTCTGCAGTATACAGAAGGATAAGACAAGCTCTGAATGTAGTTTCAAGAGTGTCCAAAGGTAAGTCTCCTCCTATGAAAATCAGAAAACTTCCAAATATGTTTTAATTTAAATAAAATTAAGCAACAATAAAGTCCCCTGACATTTTCATTTTCTCAAGATGAATCTTTTGTGGAATTCTATAAGCCCAACATGCCAATACTCAGGCAACCTGTGGAGCCTGTGTTTCTCGAGGTGGAGCTGAAAGACGAGAACCCCAGTGTTGAGTTATGCCTGGAAAACTGCTGGGTAACCAGTTCCCTAGACTTCAACAGCACCCCAAGATGGAACATCATTGTGGATGGGCAAGTAGTTATTGAATGAGCAATGCACTCATGAGCAAAGCCCTAATTTCTTCTAGATCTGTTGATCTGTTCTCTCAAATAGGTGTGAGATTAACAGCAGTGAGTACATTGCGGAGTTCTGTCCAGTAGCTGTTAGCCCCAGGGTAAGACACCCTTCTCATTTTAAAAGGCTGGCAGTAAGGACCCTGGCACATCAGCTGGAACAGGTAAGATTAAGTGAAAGGCTCATCTCCCACTCATGGACCTTCTCCTCTGAATTTCTTAAGATCATTTTTAAAATAGACGATTTAAACACTCACAGACTTAAGACTTAGCCAGCGTTCAACCCAAGTAGCTTGACTGACACGCAGCTTTAATCTAGTTCTCTTCTCAAATCTGCTCTGCAACACAGTTTCAGTGACTTGAGATTGGACTGGCTGGAGTAAACGAAAGAGTTTGGTATGTAAATATGATTTTTATATGGTGTTTTTGACTTTTTATAGGCTCAGACTCACAGCACTTCAGCTCAAAATGTCTAAAGCAGAAAAATCAACTTATATGCCATAATATCCACATGAAGTTTAGCTCTGTTGTCTCCCATCTGTCCCAGCCAGTCAACCACCTCCTCAGATGCCAGCCCAATGGGCAAGGAAGCACAGGCATGTGGGTTTGGGCCTAGACTTTTGAGGTTCTGTCCTCCTCTAAGAGGTCTAAGAAGAGCAAAGGAAACCCCAGGAGAGTCATCTGAGGGTGCTTTGCTCATAGTGCACCCAGTTGAGTGGACTCTAGCACATGTACTGAAACGAGCCATGACAGCACCCCTGGCTGGGAAGCTTAAGTAACCATAGTTTTTGACTTGGCCTTTCATAAGCAGTTCAACTCATGAACTTGCTAGAAATGAACATGATGCAATCCTGGCTTGTGCTGCTTCTTAAGTGTACAGCTGCATCTAGCACTAGATTGAGTTTCTGCCTAGCTTTGATACATAGCCTCACTGCAGCTTGTGAGGTTTCAACTTCTCCTGTCTCAGCCTCTCAGTTACCAAACTGCCCAAGGGCTTCTTTGACACCAAATTTGAAATTCAAGGCAGGTTCAGCTAGAAGGTGTTGCATGCAAGTGTTCAGACAAGCATAAGTCTAATCAGATGTAAAACTTCTGCAAAAGGCAGACAAAAGACAAAATGATGCTCTGATCAAAGTGGGATTTGATACAGACCAGGTGGTACTTTTTCTTCTTCTCAGATGTATGTGCACTGTTTGGTGGAAGCGTGCTCTCCTACCAACAGACTACCTGGCAGTGTCTGCAGAGAACAGTGCAGCTCCAGCAGAGAGAGGAACGGTAGGTGCTCAGGAGTAAAAAAAGCCATTGCAAAGCACTCCCAACCTCATGTTTTTAAGGCATTTAGGATCTCTGGTTTTGACATCTGAAAGGTCTCAAACGTGGCCTGTGTCACGTTACCTTTAGTTCGCGCTTTACTACATTAGCACTTAACGTGCAGCATGTGTGCATTCTTTATAAACCACACAAATACACTGTGTATCCTTCTCAGCCTTTCCAGGTCACTGCTCAGCCAGTCTCCAGGGCTACGTACTTGCTGGACCAGTCCGGATTGTTGATCCAGATCTAAGATGATGCATGTAAAGTGAATTTGGTAAGAAAATCAGGCCCTGGGTACTCAACTTGAGAGGTCACCATGCTTTGTGGCACAAGTGATGTATAGCCTGTCCCTCAAGACCTTAGAACTATAAGTTCTGGAACAAGAACTAGGAACAGACAGAGCTTGCTGTCTCCTGGTCTAAGCTTGAACACAGAGTGAAGAAGGAAAGCTATCTGCCAAGCCAAACACAGGTGGCATGGCTCTGGAGAAGATGCCAGCAGTAGAGCAGGGCACGTTGGAGTTGGGCTGTAGCACGCAGTTTTGAAACCAGATATTATTTCAACAGGTTTTCAACTGGACTGCCCCAAGTCCGAAAGAAAATGGATCCAAATTTTTAGAAACAAATACTAAGGCACAAATCACTGCTATATTCCAATTTTTTTTGAAGGGTCTAAATCCTCGAAACTATTAGGGTTTAGGCTATAGCTTTGTCTGCCCTCAGAGAACCAGAGCTATTCATCTGTGCTCTCCAGCCTCACTCCTCACTTCACTCTCTGTGTGTCTCCAGCAGCACCTGAAGGCTCTGCTGTGCTGGCTGCTTTCTAAATGGTGCAACTCAGCACAGGAGCTACCTCTTTCAATGACCACCAGAATTACCTTGCTTGAAGAAAGAAGACCAGGCAGTGGGGCTCAGGACAGCACCACAACACTGGAAAGTGCCAGGATCTGCTAAAAGGATGAGTAAATGTTGTAACCTGTTGTCTCTCTGAAGTGGCTACAAAAGAAAACTTACCAGAAAATAACCCAAGGCTGTAAAATAACATTTCTTGTTTCTTCCAGCTGTTGAAATACGGACTTGCATACCATTAAAATTATTCCAGCCTCGATTACAGCTACTTCTTGTAATATTTCATAAAGTGACTGACAATCCTCCCATGTGAATGTAAAGTGCAAATCTGAAAAGTCAAATAAAAATATATACAAAGTAATGTAAGTGCAGAACATCTCCTTGCTAACGTGCAACAGCAACCAGCTGGTGTACCAACATGGGCTTCAAAGAGCCAAGCCATCTGCTACTTAGGGCTTTGTCCACATGCAGCACAAAGGGATGTTTTTTTTTCCTATTAATGCAGATTTTTGTCTATAACATTGCACAAACCTGAGTGCCTTGGAAATCTGTTAATTCCTCACTTTTCTCTCACCTGCCCCTGTATGGAAAAGGCTAACTTTACAAAGTGGGAGAAGACGGATGCTCTAACATGATTAAAAAGACAATTTACCTGGTATTTTGTTTTCTGTGCCCACAGAAAACATTTTTTTTAATTATTTTTTAGAGATCAAGGACAAACCAGACACATGACCACCTGTAACCCCGCTCAGGAGGTGCCTGCACCACAGTTGAAGGTGAGCCTGCAGCACGCGTAGGTGTTGAGCAGCAGTGATGCGCTGATGCCGGTGCAGGCTCTAGCACACATGTGTGCAATCTCCAGTGGGTTTGCACAGCTCCTACAGCCTCTGTCTTCAGAGCCTGGCTGGTTACACATGTCGATGAGTGCATATACGTGTCACGCTTCCCAAAAGCTGCAGTGATGAGCACTGAACAAATATAGTCTTAAAGCTGCATCTACTGAAGGACTGAGTGTTGTAAAAAGGAATCAGAGAGTCCTGGGACCCCCAGAGCCCCTTCAGCAGCAGCCTGGGAGATGTGGTCCTCTCCGCTGTATGAGCAGTGCACTCTGCTGTCTGGAGCTAACACTGCAGAGTCAAGCAAGCTTACTGCTCCCCGTGTTTTCCAAGAGAGCACATTCTCCATTTTTAATGTCAACAGTAACAAACTCATCAGTTTAGGTTAAATTTCTGTTAATCTAAAAAGCAGCCCTTTTGAAATTTGTAAAATGGGATGAAGGTTAAATGGTGATGATGAAATGCTAGCTCTTCTTTCCCAGTGCTCACAGGACACTGTCTAGTTCCACACAGATGAGCATCAGGTCTGGTGTCGTGTCACTAAGGCTCACTCTCTCTGCAGTCTTGCAGCATAGATTCAGGTAAACTTGTCTGCAGCAAGTGAGCTATCCCAGATCTTTCCCTTTTGCCCTGGAAAGCCAGGAAGGGGTCCAGCAGCACTCCATACCCATCCACCCACCACCTGGCAGGTGGGGAGACATTTCTCTTCCAGATACATTGGGAGGGAAAGGGAGAAGGTGAGACAGATCTGCATTCCCACTGCAACAGGCATTTCATGTTCCCACGTTCTCACAGACAAGCCAGAGAAATTCCACATCCTTGGTTTCCTCCTCCTCCTTTGGTGGCTGTTCACAGCAGATGATGTTTCTTACACTGTGTCACACAAGTGTGTTAGACATTCATTGTTTAGGTTTGAAGGTATCTTTTCCCAAGGTATGATTCAGCCATGCTATTGCATGTTGCATTGCTTTACACCTACCTCATGTCCTAGATTGCAGTTTTGAGGCCTATGGGTTTAAATTCTTTCTTGGATTAGGTTTCCAGGAACCACTCTGGTCATACCACTACAGCTGACAAGCCTTCATTATTCAGCCAGTGTGGAGAAAGGGAATTAGGAAGGTGCAAGAGATATGGTAAATGCACAGATACAGGGACACAGGAGTCCCCATACAAGCCTGGAAAACACTGAACTTTGGATCAGCCTTTTCCATAGTCACAGGATTTAGGCTGAAACTTACTGTTGTGAAGTCTATGACAGGGTTGGACTAGCTGTTCCTCTCTAGGAGAGGAAGATATCCTTCAGGTTTGTTTCACACGCTTATTGTACAACACAGAAACAAGAATGATGAAAAATGCCAAAGTCATGGGATGCAGGAAGAAGCAGCGATGCTGTGGACTGTATCCAGTCCCTCCCTGCTCTTGGACTAATGGGATCCTACTAGGAAAATCTTGGAAACAGTTAGAAACATACTAGAGTTCAACTCAAATGATCACAACAATGATGCTAGGTGAGCCTCCACCTTGACTGGATCTCACAGCAAACTTTTTTCATAAAAAGCAACCAGCCCTTCCATCATGTGTGGAAGCCACAGGCTGAGGATGAATCTCTTCTACTCATCCAGCTTCTGCCTCTAGTAAAAGGATTAGGTCAACCAACAATAATCTGCTAACACAAAATAATATAGACTATTATCCTTCTACTAGCAATCTCCAGTTCTGAACATTGGCTTTGCCTCTTTCTGAACCCTTCCCTTTTTGATGGTCAGGGGAGAGCCTGACTTTCACAGCTGAGCTTGATTGATACAAAGGCATTCACTCCCCATAAAATTTGAATTGTGCACCTTTCACTACTAATTTCTTTTTACCGAGGTTATTTACTAAATAGGATAGTGCACAGTGCAGTCCTCAGCTGTAACAACGATTTTCAGGTTTTTAATGCTGACCTACCTCTGTGGTCCACTTGGCAGGAAACCGTGTGGAAGAGGAATGTATCACAGAATCACAGCACAGTTTGTAAGGAACCTTAAACGATCATCTAGTCCCAACCCCCCTGCCATCAGCAGGGACATCTTCCACTAGACCAGGTTGCTCAAAGCCTCATCCAACCTGGCCTTGGACACTTCCAGGGAGGGAGCAGACACAACTTCTCTGGGCAACCTGTTCCAGCGTCTGACCACTCTCACAGGAAAGAATTTCTTCCTAAAACCTTATCTAAACCTAACCTCTCCCAGCTTAAAGCCATTACCCCTTGTTCTATCACTCCCTGACCTTGCCAAAAGTCCCTCCCCACCCTTCCTGTAGCCCCTTCAGGTACTGGAAGGCTGCTATAAGGTCTCCCCAGAGACCAGAACATATTCTGACCTTGACAACCTGGCCCTTTCCCCTCAGCATGTATCTCACACTGAACATGTATGAAACACTTCTGATAGTGCTCTGTATCCTGCTAATCTGGGATTTGGGCATCTTTTCCTACCTTGCAAAAGCAAGGAGAAGGCCTTGCAACACTTCAAGTGGCGTGACAAGACCTCCTCCAGTGTTTCAGCAGAAGGACAAATACAGTACTAGGGAAAAGCACAGGGCAATCATGATTCTTTGCCTTGAGCAAGATCTTAAAGACCATTGTTCCAGACACTTAAGAAAAAAACAATAAATTATGTAACATACTGAGGAAATCACATATTTTTTGTAAGATTAGAGGTAAATCACCCGGTGAGAACTCTCTTACTTGCCAAATTAACTGCAGCTATGGGGACAAACTAAAGGGAGGGACTGCCAGCAAAGGCTGTGTGAAGGAAAGAGTCAAGGGCTTTTGGAGAGTAGGTTTATAGGTAGGAAACCTTGGGAAAGCAGCTGTGACTTATTCACGTCCGAAACATTTCTGGCCAGAGACGAGACAGTCAATGTACATTAGCAGCAACCACCTGTTGGACTTGCTGGTACAGCGCCATGACTTTGACCAGCCAACGCCGCACAAGGGCGATGGAGAGGGCAGCCAGCATCGACCCAGACGCTCTACACAAGTTTGTGATTTTCAAGCAGAGACAAACCCTAAAACCCAGTGAAGGTGTAAAGCCACAGCACCTCTGCACTGCGAAGCGTCCAAAGCACACAACCCCCGCTCCTTTTACAAGCTGAGAGGTTGTCTGAACTTCATGTGGAAACATTACATAGAGAGTTTTACTGCCCTCCATCAGACTTGTAATTCTTAAAGGATTACGAACAGGAACTCTTGCAGGACAAGGGGAATTACTAAACACATCCTCAAGTTTGGGGTTTTTTTTTTATATTGAGAACAGTGGTTTATGCCCTTTCAACAGGCTTGAGTGAAAGAACACCACACAACACTATTCAGTAATGTCAGAATGAAACCCCAACTAGTCTTATGATGGAAAACCAAAGAGCTAAGTGAGTCATATGTGCACATGAAAGGGGAAAATGCGTGCAAGAACCTTATTGGCCAAAATTACCTTGAAAGGAGTCCAATTTAAGCCAAAATGCACCGTGACAGTTCATCTTTTTCCAGGAGAAAGATGAAAATACCGTGGAGAATCTATGATACAATTGCTCCCAGTCCAGTGAAATAAATCTATTAGAAGCAACTGAGCAGCTTTCACTAATCACCACAAGTTGGGAAGTAGGAGGGATATTTTTATCAGCATCTTTGTTTTCTAAAATACTTAGGTGCTGTTTATCTTTCAGTTTTCATCTGTATCCTGTCATTTAAACAGTGTTCTGCACAGAACCACATCTGTGTTCTCTCCTCTCAAAGTAAAACTTCGTGGGTCATATTCAACCGTTCATATGTCTTTTTAATTCTTTTGACGTGGTAAGTCAGAGAAAGGCTTAGTTCTAGGTCACCTTCTCACTGTCAACCAAGAGTTGATAAGATTTCTCAATTTTTGAGACTGAGTTGTCAGGAAACATGCCAAGTCTTTAAATTATCAATGTTGTTTTGGATACAGAGCACGAAGATATAAAAATGAAAGCAAAGCATGTGCTGAACATATCCAGTGAAGTCCAAAATTAAACTTTTGGAAAAAATGGTCATTGTTATGACATCACAGCCTGCTTTCCAAACTGTAAATGGTTACATCCTGTTACCACACATCATATTGATGTAACTCCAAAATTGCTGCTGTCAAGTGTCACGGAACACGAGAGGTACATGCAGTGTTCTCTCAGCTCCAAATTTGCTCAATGCAGCTGTTGCAGTTTCATCCCAAAGCTGAAAGTCATCTCAGTGAGCTGCTGGGGAAGATGTTCAGAGGCTCAAGTCTGTCCTCATGACTTACCCCAGAGGGTTCCGCCATCTCCAGCGAACCCTGCAACTTCTGCAGGCTCCAGGATCATCCACGGAGAAACTCACCAAAAGAAGAACTGTCATTAGAATAATTTCTTTAAAAAAAGTCCCAATGCTCTGGCAAGCAATCAAAGAGTATTTTACTAGAACTTGTATTTCTATGAATCACAGAATGGTTTGGGTTGGAAGGGACCTTAAAGATCATCTGGTTCCAACCCCCCTGCCATCAGCAGGGACACCTTCCACTAGACCAGGTTGCTCAAAGCCTCATCCAGCCTGTCCTTGAACACTTCCAGGGAAGAGCAGCCACAACTTCCTTGGGCAACCTGTTCCAGTGTCTCACCACCCTCACAGTGAAGAATTTCTTCCTAATATCTCATCTAAACCTCCCCTCTTTCAGCTTAAACCCATTTCCTCTTGTTTTGTCATTAACTGCCCTTATGAAAAGCCTCTCCCCAGCTTTCTTGTAGCCCCTTCAGGTATTGGAAGGCTGCTATAAGATCTCCCCGGAGCCTTCTCTTTTTCAGGCTAAACAACCCCA
Organism: Antrostomus carolinensis; assembly: GCF_000700745.2. Lineage (NCBI taxonomy): Eukaryota > Metazoa > Chordata > Aves > Caprimulgiformes > Caprimulgidae > Antrostomus > Antrostomus carolinensis. The sequence continues at coordinate 2,324 of NW_010320822.1, read as the reverse complement.
ACTCTCTCAGCCTGTCCTCATAGGAGAGGTGCTCCAGCCCTCGGATCATCCTCGTGGCCCCCTCTGGACTTGTTCTAACACGTCCATGTCTCTCTTGTGATGGGGGCTCCAGAACTGGACACAACACTCCAGGTGGGGCCTTACAAGAGCAGAGTAGAGGGAGAGAATCACCTCCCTCGACCTGCTGCCCACGCTTCTCTTGATGCAGCCCAGGATACGGTTATTGGCCTCTGGGCTGCAAGCACACATTGCCGGGTCATGTTCAGCTTCTCATCCACCACCACTCCCAAGTCCTTCTCTTCAGAGCTTGCATGAACATGCAAGGGTGTTTCTCATTGACGATTTACAGATTTCTGCAGTGGTCCTTCCTATCATGTGAGAAATGAAGGTGCCTGGGTACTCACAGCCAGTTCAATCACACAGATTTCACATTGTGTTTTGCAAGCAATTGACCTTTTCAATAAGAAGGAGAAAGCCACAATTCCTACTGTGAATAGCCCAACTACATTCTCTACCATAAGCTCTTCACAGACAATGAGATAAAAAAATATATTTTTATTCATTCAATTATTAATCTGTCCAATACTTTTACAGTGGGATTACAAAAAATAGGTATGCTCTGTTCCTGCCTGTTTACATAATGCAAAACTACCTCTAGGAGTGAATGAACATATGAGGGACTGAATTCTTATACCACATTCCTTGTGTAAGGTACAGATGCGCTACCTAAAAAGATCTCATTGTTTCTGCTAAGTGTTTCTTAATACAGAAACACTCTGAAGTGAAAAGAAAATCAGTTACCACAGCACCTCAAGGACAACACCTCATACTTAAAAACTGTATTTTTAGTGTAAATCAAATTTACGTTTAAATGTGGACACTATTGTGTATATTTGCCACTAGTATCACTATTGTATCACTGTACTTCTCAGAAGCTCCAGTCTTAAGTATTTAAATGCTTTATGCAGCTTGTTTGTCTTCCCCATGAAAGACTGCTTAAAACCACCTGTGAAAGAGTTTTAACAAAGAACTACAGATTTAATTAGCGGTTACTGAGCTTCCAACACCTTTACGAAGCACTTCTGCACAAAATCTGTGTATCTCACACAGATCTAATATTAGACATTTCCTCAACACCAACGATATCTCGAAATAGTTTATCCTTCAATCATAACCCATTTTTAACTTATTTACCCAAGAACGAGGTTTCTTCAGTAGGGCATAACTGATGTAAATGATCTTGTGTTTCATCCATCAATAACAAAAATCACAGAAGTGTTTAGCAAAACATTTTCACACCACTGGCTGTGTTTTCAATAACCCCGCTTTTGTTTTTCTTCTTTATCAAGAATAGCCTGGTTTAGACTCAATGCAGCATCTTCAAACCGGGGGTTTAACTCCAATACTTTCCTGAAATCTTTCATGGCCTCATCAAAGCATCCTGTCCAAAAAAAAAAAAAAGGAAGGAAGAAAGAATTATGTCTCTCTAACTCCTTAAACTCACAAACTACAACTGAAGAATGACTCTTAATATGCTCATGAACAACAAGTAGCAGCTGTACTTACTGGACCCACTACATATGGATTGTCCAGAGGCCCAAGGGGGAGTCACGGGTCGTCAGAGCAAGAAATCAAATTAGTTTTGAACGTAAAATGTGCGTAAGGCTCAATTCAGCAGCTTATTCCGAGAGGAGCCAAAGGGCCCACACTCAGGCTACTAATAGCCAGGCTGCCTTACACCTGAAACACGGGCACATGGCTTCCCAACTGATGCCCTTGGTCTGGCTCCATTCTCCTACTGCTCTCTCTAATCCCTCAGCTTCTGAGTCTTGACTCTGCAATGGCCAAACCCCAACAAAAGAGTCATCTTCTTATGGCCTATTCAGAACTCAGGCAGCAGATTCCCCAGGGTCGGCTGACAGCCCACTGCAAATCGAGACGGCTGTGCTCACTATGGCTGCACCTGCTCCAGAGAGGCTTTATTTTCAGTTTAATGGTAATGTTTGGAATTTTCTAGTTTTACCCCAATGAAAATTTTGCCTAAACTGAAACCGCACCTGCTCCGTTTTTCCCTGAACGGTGCCATTCCAAATGGCACAGCAGCACATCTGCCAGCAGGGATGTCTAACTGCACACACAGGGCAGACGCAGCCGAAACGCCTCGAGACTGGGAAAAACATGTCTCCAGCTGCACCACGATACTGGTGCGAGGCCTTTCCCCAGCCGGGGCCGGGCAGGGCCCTCCGGAGGGAATCACTGCAGCTGCGGGTCAGTCCCGGCACAAACCAGCGCTCCCCGCCCTCCCCTCGCTCCGGGCGGGCGGC
>NW_010320821.1:4173-13482 GCF_000700745.2 Antrostomus carolinensis | reverse complement strand
TTGACTCAGTAAGTCCCTAACTATTTCTTCCCGGAATACAAGGGGGCTAACATACTTCAGTCCTGATGACACTTTGGTACATTTTCCAGGTGTTAATCTGGGTCTGACCTCCTACATTTATTGAAAACAATAAGTCTCAGGTTGAATAAAATTTGACTGAGCCAACACTGAGGTGTGACAGATGCTTTTCAAAAATAATTTAACTGTTAAGTATAGAGTTTACAAATATTTTTTTTAAAACCTTTCATACATATTGACATGAAAGTAACTTTTTTTTTAATTTCACCACTGTCAAATTTTGAGTGCAATGTAATTTTTTTTTCTTGAATTATATTAGACATTATAACAATTTAAATATATAAAAACATATGTAAGATAATATATTTCAGTATTTTCAAGGTTACTGCACACAATCTCATAATTTTATGCTGATTGATAGAATGGAGAGAATATTTATTAACTATATTTCAGCTGAAGATAATTTGGATTAAAATATTCGTTATAAGCTGAAGAGGTAAAAGAGAACTTACATAGAAAAGAGTCCTTCTGCCTCCATGTAGGAAAACTGCATTCTGGCAGGTCTATCTGCAATTATTGCGATTGTACCATAATATTTTATGTTAAACCTTTTGGAAATTGCCTGTCGTTTTGAAAACTATATTGACCTGATCCTGCACTTGAAAATATGTAAGTGAAGTTAATTGTGAAATAAACATCACAGCCTATAGCAAGCAGGTTATCCTGATACATAATACATGCAAATCCAACAGGAATGGAAGGAATGTGTTGGAACTATAAATTGTTATAAGACTTTAGGACCTCATCTAGAAGTCTTGTTTCACTCTTTTTTGGTAGTTCTTAATCTGATAAATTCAATTTCACAGAAGCTGACCTGTCTTAAATAGAGTAGAAAAATCAAGGCAACTGCAGCCAAGCAATAGACTGACTCCACAAGGATGGTATGAGCATGAGCAGAATTTGTGAAGTGGTCTAGAAAGGAATACTGGAAGATAGCAGAAGGTTCAGGATCCTCTATCTTGCAGATCAGTGCAAACAGTGGAAGATCTGAGAGGTCTTGGGCATAGCAAACACCACAGGATGAAGACAATGAGATTTGCTTACCAGCCTCACTATCATTGAGTTGAGCATACATTCTAAGATCTAGGAACAGCTGGTGAATTGTTGTGTTGTTCTTTATGTCTTACTCTACAATGTATTTATAGTTTTGGGCCTTACTGTCTTGAGACAATTAAAAACTCAACCAAATAAGTAAAATCAATAATCTGCACCATTTTAGATCTTATTTGATTCTGAAAACATAAGGGCAAAAATCTCAAGTCATTTGTTACTCTTAGCTCGATCTATTTTGGAGAAATTAGACTGTAGAAAACTTATCTTGCATATTAAAAAAAAAATAATCTGACAACCCTACTGTGGTATATCACTTTATCAGGATATAGGTGGAAATTTGATTGCTTTGTAGAATTAAATGGACCATTAAACTATCTGTTATGGAGACATGGATGGATTGACACTCTGTAATGGCATTTGAATTACCTACTTTGCCATCTCTGGCAAATGTTTCCAATTTTTTTTTTTTTTTCCTGACCTAGCCTTAGGCTGATAAGAAAAGATAACATGAACTTAAGAGCCGTGGCAAATTAGTTTATCATCACTACTAACACTACCCTCAAACAGTCCAGGAAGCCTTCCAGCAAGGATTAACAGTGTAATAAAGTTGCATCTAACATTTCTTGTGTTCATTTACCTAGAATGTTTGCTGGCAATGTTGAGTTTATTTTATTAAAGGTATCTGCACAATTACCTTGAAGGAATAAAGCTTAAACCTATTAAATTACTAAAAATCCAAGTTCCATGGTGAACTTAAGAGGCTTGTTTCTGTTTGGAGTGATACGGGCATGGATTACCAGCTGCATAGATTATAAACTCACTATTGCTCATTCATGCAAACTCTGGTTTGAATAATCATGCCTAACTTCAAAACCTATCAGAAACTCCCTTTATCTGAAAATGTGAACAAGCAGCCTGTGAGAATGGTATCCAGAGGGTTTCCTGTCACAGCTGAACTGATAATATTTTAAGGAAAAGGAGCATCATCATTCTGCTTCTTCATGGAATAATAATGTTATACAACAAACTATATCAATCAGATTGGGATTGCTTTTGTGCAGATATTTCATCTTTTTATTAGTCCATATCTTCTGTGATCCTCACATAGCATTTTAGACACAGTTATCTGAACACATACGCATGCTCAGCATCTGCATTTTACAAAAGGGAAATATGAGGTGGTGTTATCAAATGACAATTTTGAGGCATTTCAATGAAATGCCAGAGACATGAGACTCTTGTTTAAGCTTTGAGCTTCTTTTCATTTATTTACTACAGCTGACCTCATGATTTATAGCACGATAAGGAAAAACTTTTTGCGTAAAACATTTTCTTGTTTATGTTAAAAAACTTACTAAAAGACTATTATTTTATCAAATGTAGACACTCTGGGCTTCATCTTGGAAGAGCTGAGATTTGTACTAACTGCTGATTTCAGTTCTCAGAATTAAGCCCTATTTCAGTTGAAGCAATATATCATTAATCTTTTGCCAACTCAAATCACAACCTCTCTTTTTCCATTCATCCTCTACCATTATCTATCATAGAAAGTCCAAAGAAAATGTTTTGTTCATTCCTTAGGGGAAACAAAAACATTTTAAGAAGTATTAATAGCCAAGTAGACATAAGTTAAAGGAGTATTAGGGGAGGAACAGTGGAGCCAGAAATAACAGCATAGAAAGCTGGTATCTCTGTACTATTTATGATCAGAGAGGGAATTATGGTCTGTTTCTTAGTCAGTAATTCATATTAAAACTCAGTGAAGAGACACTGTTGTCCATAGAAAACATCAAATGCTTAAGAAGAAAAAGAGATTGTACTTTTCTGTGTTCATGTGTCAGCTGTAGAGGAGATGGCTCTCCAGTCATGCTACTTTCTCCAGAAAAGTATGAGTGGCCCCCAGACAGCCTCTATTGCCGGTCTCCACTTCTCCTCTTGTTTCAGCCCTCCTGCACTGACAAGTCTTCTCTCTAGATTAACAGGCCTGTTGGTAGAAGTCTCCTTGCTCCCTTTTTTCTGATGGAGCTGCTCTTTCTCTCTAGCAGCCCTCATTTCTCTAAAAGGTTACATTTCAGGTTTGGAAGGGCTCAGGTCAGGTGTGTAAACCATCTAATCAATAGAGCTTGGATAGCTCTACAATTAACAGTAATTATGTTTGAGATTTTAGCCTTAACCACTATCTCAACAGAGTACCTTCACTCTTACATAATAAAAGAAAAGTTTAATTATATGCTATTACTACTTACAGCCATCGATACAGCTGGCAAACTTTCCATCTTACCATCCTGAATACTAGGTGCCATAAAACAAACTAATATTTTCTCTGCAGTTATTCTACTGCCTTCAATATATACAATTATTAAGACAAAATAAGATTGAATTTTCAGCATGTAATGGGACAAAGTTTTACAAACATGCTTCTCTCTGCATTTCTCAATAATATGTACTGGATTCTCAAAACTGATAGACACAAATACTTAAATTCTGTGGTTTTCTTAGTTTCCTCTGAAAATGCATCCAGACATATTGCTAGATATGCATTAGTCTTACAGCTGTGGAGCCTCCATGGAGCACTGCCCTTGAGTTCTCCATGCCTTCATATCTATTAGCATATCTTCAATTTATTAGTCAAGTCATATTGGTAAATGGAAGACTCCATAAAAAATATTCAAAGGACATTTTGACAAGATTGCATCTCCATTTCCATTTGGAAATGCTGGCATCTGAAAGTCTGGTCCATTTAGACTAATCTTTGGGAACTTCCTTTCCTTTTATGCAGGTAAATCAGGGATAATTTAAAAGTAAAATACCTTTAGAAAATGCAAGTCTGATGCTTTCATCTTCATGACCTCATAATTAACTTTCCATTGTGAGATCTCCTCGGGTTATGGCTACTGATTAAAAGGTGAAAGGTTGAGGAGAAAGTGAAGGGCAGGGAATTACATGCTCCCTTTCCTTTTAAAGGCACTTCCTTTACAGCAGGTATGATAAATACCAACCTTTATTCATGTTACAGGTCTGAATTGGTGCCATATGATGAAGGATTCCTACACAAAGACAAGGCAGGACCTGATTAAGAGTTTAAAAAAGTATGAACACAGATGGAGAGAGAGAACTTGAAATTGGAATATGATAGGGACAGCTGACAGCATTATGTTTCCAATGGAGAGGGGGAAAAAATGTTCGGGGGGAAAAGAGACAAAACTGTTCTTTTAGCCCCCTGACGCCCACATTTCAATCTGGAAAAAAATGAAAGTTTGTTTTGATCCAGTTCTGTGTAATGTAACAGAGATGGATGAATCACATACAGGAAGCTGTTTGACTTCCAGCACATCAAAATAGATTTCAGTATTTCACTTTCCTTTGCAAAGGAAGTAATCTGTAAGCTCTAGGTATGTGCATGTATCTCCTTCTCAAAATCTTTTATTCTATTGAAACTCCAATGAACCTCTATGAGTGCTTTCTTAGGTAAATTCTAAGGGTTTGAATTTAGTATTTCCTGACACCCATGTGAAACTGCTAACAGACTCTCATTTGCTCTAACACAGCTTTAAGCAAGGATTACTGTAGAAGTTCTCCTGGCCCAAAGGTAATTTAGATTTATCAAAGCTCTGAGACTCATCCCTGCAATACATCTTTCCTGTTTATTTTTTTGCTGTTATCATTTATTCCTCCTGCCCCTGTCCCGATAATAGTATTGTAATGCTGATAGAAGCAAAAAATTAACATTTCTGTCATGTCCTCAAGGTTTTCTCCTAATTGGACAATAAGGAGCTGGAGCAAAGGGTCTCCTCAAGACTAAACCAAAGGAGTTAATTTTAAAAAGAGTCAAACAAAGGAGTAAATGAACACATGGGCATCTTTTACCTTTGTGAACCTAGGTCCAGAGTCAGGATCATCTCTATAGAATAACTCAGGAGTTGTTCAAATAGTGTACAACCGTGTGGTTCTAGTCAGATGGGTAAGTCTACTAAAGGATTTCAGACATGTTAAGTAATTATGTTTAAAAATAAATAAGGAAGTATTTGGGCATCTTAACAATCTGGCGACAAAAAAAAGTGGAGCAGAAGCCATCCTTCAATTATGCTTGTTAGCCTCATTCAACCTTTCAGTTACTATCTGCTACTTATTTTGTATGGCTAAGAAAAATTATCATGTATATGAATTTTCACCAAAATTAAATTAATTTTGACTTTACTGAAATATATTGTATACAAAACTTTACCAAGGGCTCTAGACAAATAATTGAATTTCCTAGAAGGCTTGGTGCACCAAAATTCTTCAGAGATATAATTTTCGAAAAATTATTCAATTTCAAAGGTTTCTTGGTTATTTTGTTGTTTGTTGTTGTTGTTGTTGGTTTGGTTTGGTTTGGTTTGGTTTGGTTTTTTTCCAATACTCCTCTGTCATTTCATTTGCTGCTGTTTTATACTGTGGTACTGTAATCAATAGACATGAATAAAAGAACAACCATAAAGATGATTAAAGCTATTGATTCAGAGACTGACTATGCAGCTGATTACAATATTAATAGGGCTGCAACATTAATAGCAAACAGTAGTATTTGCTAGTGGGGATACAAGACTGGTGACAAGACTGTAGCACTGATGAATGGTAATCAAAAACCATGCTTTACCAACTCCCATGTTCTGATAACATGGGAGTTCCTACAGCTGTTTTTTTTAAAAATTTTCATCCAAGCACTGTGACATAGGTTCTTCATTTATGTCTTGTTCCTTGTACAATATTTATGCCTCAAAAGGGGTGCAACAGAGAATATCTGTGAATGGATTTGAGAATCTATTGCAAAAATGAAATTATTATTTATAAATTTTGCCTTGGAGTTCTAGGCTCTAGGTTTGAGGAAGTCTGGCAGCTTTACTGTAATTAGTCTGTTCTTAATTCAAACACATTTTAATTTATTTGGAAGTAGTCCAATGAATTCTCCACCAGTAGCTGGTCATCAGGCTAGAGAATTAGGCGCTTTCTGTCAACAGCACTTGTTTCAACCCACTTTGCAATGCTGACACTCTAAATATAGAATTAATCTGATTGTGTTTCAGCATACAGTGATTATTCTGCACCTATAGCTTGCTTTTGTTGCAAAAGAGCCTCTTAAAATCCTTTTTTCTTTCTTGGCCCTGTACACAGTCTCGCACAGTTCATGGCTGCTGTCAGGCTGGAATACCAGCACTGAGTTTCCATTGCCAGGGCAGCACCACCTCAGCTTTATTGATTGACACAGAAGGCGACACCAAGTGAAACAGAGGTTGTAGCTTAGGGGGAAAATGGGAATCTGAGTACTTTTGCATGCTTCTAAATAAAGACAGTAGATGTCCAAGGGCTATTGTTTCTGTTAGCAATTGTTTGTGAACATAAAGTGGGAGAGAATTTTAAAATAATGTCCCTTTCTTATTTCATCAAAAATTACACGATAATAGCCAACTAAATTAAAAAAATATAAATCTAAATTTTATACAAATAAGCAAAGGGACAGCATAATGTTAAATTATAGATTTGCCACAGTGTTTTGTTGCTTGGGAAAGGGAGAGTTAAGTAACATGTTCTCACAGAGAGCAATGAATAGGAATTAAAGTTAGAAAATAAAGTATGTTTGTATATATATGTAGACAGATAGATAGAAGGATAGCTATATCAGGTTGCACAGGAACTGATTGTTGTATAAATTTGTAAAAGTTTATTTTAGATTTTCATGTAATGTCTCAATTAAACTTACACACACGTATACACCACACCGCCTGTTGCCTCAGATATGTTCTCAATGCAATTGTGTCCTTAAAATTCTCATGTAAAACTTCTCTTTTATTGTATTTAGAAGACAAAAAAGTTCACATAGCCTCTTGAAAAAAATCATCACTGGAGTCCTCGAGTGGAGCTACAATTTTTTGAAGACTGCAATGTCTAAATAGGCTGCTGGGGGAATGAACACTTTTTGGCATCTACCTAATTAAGTTAAAAGTTAATAAATTCCCTTGGTTGCTCCTTTCTTCAGGAAGCATGCAAAAAATGCATTGAAGCAAGGAAGTTCAAGGTTTCAGTATCTGCTGCCCTTGGTCTTTCTCAGGAATTCTTTAGCTGATTACATGCTTCTCCTTTCAACAACATAAGCTTTGTATCCCATGTTTTGTAAAGGTTCATTTCCCCAACCACCCTCTCGAAGGCCACTCTTGGTCAGTTAAAAAAGTTAGCATCTGGATGTGAGTATTTCTACCACATACATTTAAAATGCCCAAGGGAATGAATTTTTCCTTGATTTTTTTTTTTTTAACAAAAGTAATCTTTATAGACATCCTTGTGATCTTACAAATGTTTTTTCTTATGTACAAGATTTTCAATTCTTTCAGATTGCAGTTCTTCCTTTGTGATTTTTGCTTTATGTTCTGAACTAATCCACTTTTCCCTTTTTGTTAGCAATGATAGTCAATAAATAATAAACCTTTCATGTAACTGAAAAATAGTTACCTATAAAATGGGTTTACTCTGGCATATTTACAATGCCATACTTCATATTAAGATACAAAATCTGGGTTTATCCTTGTGTCAGCTCTACACTGGTGAAAATCCATTAATTTTGATTAAATTATGCCTCATGCCTAATTTATGTCAGTCTAATTGAGGAGGATTAGGGCTTAATTATAATTATACATAATTATCCATGATTATAATAAATGCCAACATTAAGTCAAAATAGTAAGGCTAAACTGTTAAGGATCCAAACTGAAATGATGAGTCGCAGTACTTAAGAGATGTTAAGCACCTGCAATACATACTCAGGTTAGAATTAAAATCTAGCCCTAAATGTTGTGCTTTGGAATCCCAAAATTAAATTTCAAAGTTGGTGCAAATTTTTGACTATGCAGAGACCACAAAACCATTTCTTTATTAATTTTTTGTACACTCAGAACGTACAAAGGGTCAAGTTAGGTTTGTGAAGCCCTGAAGTGGATGGGAGTGTTTATCAAATGCAAAACTTCTAAGCTGATGTTTCTGAACACTTTCTTAAAATTTCTTCCTATCCTTCCCTTTTGTCTGATGTGAAAAGTATTCCAAAGCTCTTCAAATTTCCTCTGCTTAATGATCCTCATCTAGACTTATTGAACTTGCAAATACTTAGTTTTTCTTCTATATTTTATAGTCTTAATAGTCAATAGTGTTTCGAAAATAATAGGCCTATTCAAATGCCTAAAAGTTACTCTTGTGATTAAAAGACAGAATAGTCAAATTCTTTTAACCACTATTTTATAATATTCTAGAAATAATTAAATCCAAACCTGGCATAAGGAATAAAGATTTTTCACAGATGCAGCTAACAGATTATTTGTATTATGGTAAGAACTAAAGGACAAAGAGAAGATGAAGGCATTTAAACTGAGTATGCAAGACAAGTTGATGGCATGACTGAAGTCCAATGGTTCACCACCATTTTCAGAAAAATTCCTAACTTTCTTTTTTCACCACTGAGACAGACTTTGCTCTTGGAGATTTACCTAGAAAATATGTCTTTTAGATTTAAAAATGCCCATTATTTTTATCAATGTAAAGATCACATTTTTAGAACATTGAAAATTCAGTTTGCAGCCTGGAACTGCCACTGAGGTTTTCTTGCTCTTTGGTGTTTGATGTCGTTGCATCAGTTGCTTCTCCTTTAGAGCTGAATTTGTTTAATATGCCATATAATCACTGTTGGTTTAAATTCTTTTTCCCTTGTAGTTCTTCTTCGCTATATTTTAAATGTTTTCATATGTTCTCCTCCCTAATATTCTGCATTGATTTATATATATATATAAAGAAAGGTAGAATACAGATATTTCTCAGTCTTCTTCTGAATTTGGGTACTTCCATCTCTCGCTTTCACCACTATAGTCTCTGCAGGGCTCACATTAATTAAGATATTAATCCCTAGACTGATCCTCTGTGGTAGGAGATATCAGGAGGGTCCCACTAATCACTGGGATGATGAATGAATATTTGAGTAAAGGATACCCTTCATACACCACCTTGCTTTTCTTAATACAAGAAATTGTCACGCAGAGTGGCTGTTGTTTGTGCTGCCTATGTAAATTAGCCATAGCCAGGGTACATCTAATGAATGTGGTCCTTCTAGGGAAGGTCAGTCTTCTGTCCTCCTCAAAGTCCCGAACTGTACCTTCGGACCAA
>NW_010320821.1:1406-4007 GCF_000700745.2 Antrostomus carolinensis | reverse complement strand
CTCCTTCTCTGGAGCCGTTCAAACCCCGCCTGGCTGCAGTCCTGTGCAGCCTGCTCTAGGTGAACTTGCTTTGGCAGGTGGGTTGGACTAGATGATCTCTTGAGGTCCCTTCCAACCCCTACCATTCTGTAATTCTGTGTGATTCTGTGTGATTCTCCTAAGATCAGCACTCTCTAAGGAGAATGTAGCCATTAGCCCCATCACACTGGGGGACTTTGGGGCATTCCTCTGTGTAGGCTCTTGAACAGAAGTACTAATTCCTTACATGTACTTCTAGTGGACAAAAGGTGCTGTCTGAGATCTAAATATTTAACAGCTTCTCTGAATTTAGGGCAAGTGAACATGAAATGAACAGTCTGAACAAGACCCATGAAAATAGCTTGTGATGGAACTAAGCACTCAACCTTGATCTTCCAGCTGGTAGACAAAAGCGCTCATCTTGGGATTACCCATGCTAATTCAAATTTTTCTTTCATTCATACTCTTGAGATATAGAATATAGTTTAAAAGAAACTAACTTTTACACTTTGATATTTTTTATATAAATTTACATGTTTTTCTTGATCCAAAAAGAAAGGAAAAACCTCATAAAAACTTGTGGATACATAATGACTTTTGATTCATTTATCTATAACTATTCTGCTTTTTTTCTGACCTTTGTGATAATTTCAACATGGAAAATGAATCTTTACATTTAAAAAATACTGAAATACAATATTATATGCATTTAATTTTAAAATTAATTTGGAGCAGGAGTTTTTTTATGTCTCCATGTAAAGTTTTAAATTAAAAGAAAATGCTTTTTGAACAGGAATTTGTTCCCTTGGAAAATTCCAGGTCAGCTCATCTTAAATATTTTCTTAATATGTGACACTGGCATTCCTTTCATGGCCTTGGAAGCTCTATCTCCAAGAAATATTTTACCTATGAAGATCTGGTATTTCTTTTCATGTAAACACATTTGCATTTGAATGCTCTTTGGAGGAAAAAATGCTGCTGAGTTGCTGATTTTTATTTTTATTATTTTTTTAATACTGTCATTTACTGTTACAGAGCTGTATGAACAGTAATGTTTAATTTGCTACCATGGCCATTTCATAGAAAATTGTAGCTAATTTCTAGCAGTAGTGAAAAGGTTAACCTTCTAGTAAATTAGATGGATAACAAGGGAAGCCGATTAGCAAAAAGAGGAGCTCAGTCATTGACCTTACAATGCTTCTTTATCTTTTACATTCATCTCTCAGGCTCAGTCCAACACTGCAACATAAAGCCAAAGCTATGGTACAACTATTGTATTCCCAGAGGAACAGCGTATTACTTGTATATGCTTGGTTGCTTTTTTTGCTGTGAGCTTCTGAATCATATAAGAACGAGTTTATTCATACATTTACCTCTTATTTAACATGCTTATTGAATGAGCAAGAATCTTCTTAAAGGATAAAAGTATTAAGATGTTGCTGACACAGAAAACAGATCAAAATCTTAGTGTTATCATTTTCTAAATAAATGGTCAAACATATTGAATGACAACAGAAAACAAGTGTAAACCACAAATTTTATTGCTTCAAGAGTTGATGCAGCATCACACAAAAAAATAAATATAATATTCTTAGACTATCTGGTTTATATCAATGTGGTTTGGAAAGAAGACTTAAACTGTAAGTGAGATACTCAACTTCTTATGAGAAAGTCACATCCTGATATTTGCCCTTGTTTTTCTCTTATCATCCTCATTTCTTTATATCTTTTGAATATATTGTCTTGAGAGGTGTCAGTAAAGACAGATGGATTTTGAATCTGCCACTTTGGGATGGAAAACTAGTTTTTCAATGACAAAACTATTTCACCCATCAGTTTGTTATACCTTTTTTTCCCCCAAGAAAAACAAAAGTTTGCTTTGGCAGACAGAATAAAGGAACTTTTGCCACTTGCTTTCTGCACTATTCAGCTATAACCTGCACTTGTTTCCCCCTTCTCAAAAGGTATTGTATAAAATTGTTGTACTTATGATCTGATCCTCTCTCATCAACTCTGTTTATTGTGTCATTTACATTTTACTAACTGGTAGTTAACTCAGTGGGAAGCCAACAAGCCATCACAGGCATAAGCTGAACGCTGTTTGCATGCAGACTTGGTTGTTGGTATCCTGCAGTTAATATTCTTTACATAGGACAAAACCAAAATAAAAAAGAGCAATAAAATAGGAATATAAGAGAATATTTTTGGGAAAACTGAGGTCAGCTTCTATTTTTTAGTCTGTCTTCATGGTAGATGGACCTTTTTTATTCTTATTCTCTTGATTTTTCTCACGTTAAAGTCCAGAGGGTTTTTGAGGGTTGGTTTTGATTTTTTGTATTTTTTTTTCATAAGAAGACAAACTTCCAGATTTCTTCATTAACTTTTTCCTTCTCATCCCTTCAGTTCTTCTACTTTGCATTGTACAATGCATAATTATTATTCAGATTTGCTCTTCAGACCATGAAAAGACCATTACTTTTTATATATAGGATCCTATGCTTGAGTGGGGTCTCTGAGCAATGTTGTAATATTAATTAAGAGTAATGAAAATCCTGATGAATACAGTGAGGCTTAGTCAGCAGG
>NW_010320821.1:0-1389 GCF_000700745.2 Antrostomus carolinensis | reverse complement strand
AGCAGGAATTGCAGTTGCCCAACATGCTAGGCCATTAATGAGCAGAATTTTAATTATAAAATTATCTCTGTTAAATACCAAAGCAGAGCGTAAATATATGCCTGTACTGACACCCTGAACTATGAAATTGAAAATGAAAATAAATGAAATAAAAATTCTTCTTGATAGAATTGCAGTGATTTTTCAGTTCCTTTGAAGTAGCTAACAAGCTGGCTTCCTACTGTATCTGAACAACACTGGCATGAGGTGATTTCCATTTAATAATATTTGCCAAATATATGTTCAATGCAGATCTTGCACATGGTGTTCCAGGCATGCATTTGACATAACCCATGAAGACCTGGGCTAGAAATCAACACTATCTGTGTACAAAGATCAACACCAAGTTATTTTTTTAGAAGATATCTCAATCAGCAGGGGACTCTGCTAACTTTTTTTTTTTTTTTTTTACACAATGTGCCCTCATTGCCTGTGTGTTTGAATAATCAGACATTTGAGTGATCCTTTCATCTCTTCCAAGGGGTTTGCAGGGACCCTCTGAACTAGGATGACAGGATTTGGAACCTGAGAGTTGGTGCTCTTTGTTTGTTATGGCCTATCATCAGTCAAATCCAGTGTGTAGGTTAATAAGGCTTAAACTTTAAGGGAATGGTGAGCACCTGATTGACAAGCCTGTGAATAAAAGTGCAGTGGGAAGTTTTGTGTTTGTGAAGTTAGTATGCACAGAGACACAAATGAAGTTCAGAATGAATTGCAGTCAGTTATATTAATGCAGGGAATCTCGTTTGATGATTTAACATCTCGTTCAAGACTTCAAATAAAATTTCAGTGTTTCATAGATTTCAAATAAAATTCTAATTAATTTCTGGTTTGGACACTGGTTTGCCTTTTTTTTTTTTTTTTTTTTGGAGATACAAGTGTATAAAAGAAATCCAAAAGCCACCAAGAACAGCATATAAAAGTATCAAAAGTCCTATAATAAATCAGGAAAAAAAAAAAAAATGTCCTACTTAGAAGTTGAAGACAGTGTATAGTGCTTCTAGTTTTTGTAAACATGTGCCTCTGACACTTTTTATTTTTAACAAGTAATAAGCAGTGAGTTCATACTGTGCTTGAGACACTCTTCAGGATTCTCAAAGGATACTCTGGGAGCATGGTACCTAAATCACAGTAACTTTCAATAGGATCCATATGGTTTTCATTTCCACTAGTGCTTTGAAAATCACAATCTCAGTTGTTTTTTCCTTTGTGTATAATTCTAGAGTTGGTCAAAAAATTTTGAGCTAAGTTGACTTCCACCATGAAATACATTTCCATGGAAAACAAAACATTTGTCAGGAATCTGGCAATGCTGACACATATATATATATGTATAGATAGATAGATTAT
>NW_010320820.1:0-616 GCF_000700745.2 Antrostomus carolinensis | reverse complement strand
ACACAGGAGATTCCGCTTAAACTTGAGAAAACAACTACTTTACAGTGAGGGTTAGAGAGCCCTGGGACAGGCTGCCCAGGGAGGTTGTGGAGTCTCCTTCTCTGGAGACATTCAAGACCCACCTGGTCGTCTTCCTGTGTAATTTCGTTTAGTTTCCTGCTCCGGCAGGGGGATTGGACTAGATGATCTTTTGAGGTCCCTTCCAATCCCCAACATTCTGTATGTGATTCTGTGTGATTTTAAAATAAGTGCTCATGTTGGCTGGGATAATTTTTAATCTGAATTTGCCTTTTGCAGTACTAACTATAGTCAGCAAACTTTCAGATTATTAAAATTAAGCAAGAGATCTATCTTCTTCCTGTTCACAGTTTCCTGAAATAAGAGAAAACATGATTCTTCAGAGTCTAGTTATTTTCTTTGCTTTATGATTTATTAAAATGTTGTGATATAAGTAGCCTAGCTTGCATAAATCTATTCTGGTTCTAGATCTAAGTTTCCCCACTATATTTTTTTAAATTATTATTTAAATTAGTTTTATTTGCTGTATTGCAATGGGACTTGTTAAAAAGAAATGTTGGTGTTTCCTGCATCTGGGCAGGAACAACCACAGGTTCCA
>NW_010320819.1:0-6239 GCF_000700745.2 Antrostomus carolinensis | reverse complement strand
TGTAAGTCAGAATGTCTGCTTGGCCAAAAGTACTTGTTGCAACCCAATGTGGAGTGGCAAAGGGAAGAGAAACACCCAGATTTATTACTTTTGAGGTCCAGGTGTACTTTTAGGGGCTGTTTCTGTTTTGTGATGAGAGAGAGTGCATGGGTGTTGGGTGTGGATATTGGCTGTCAGTGTGCCCAAGAGCTCCAATTGTCTGGCAAGGCAGTCATGGTGTGGCAGGAAGGGGCCAGGTAGTGTCCCTAGGTCCTACAGCTATGACAGCTTAATCTTTTCTTGTACTGGCTCTTTCTCTGCTTCTCTGAAACCACTGTTTGCCACCCTTCCGGGGATTTTCAGTGGACTTGCTGTGGCAGATGCCACTGAACTCTGAGAACTGTTTCTCTCCTGAGGAGGACAGTCTCAATTGTCTGGTGTGTAGCAATAAATGTAGACACGTTCTTTTTTATAAAGATAATAATTCAAGTCTAATATCTCTAAATGAGCATCTTTTAAGACTTTCATCTCCCTTAGTCTTATGTTGTTTTTAATAACCTGACTGGGAATGGTTGAATGCTATGTTTAATACACAGGCACACTTAACTGCCTTTTCATACCCTTCAAGCCATTGTTATGACAGAGCACAACAGTATTGATTATTTATTTGGTCAAGCTAAATAGCAGCAAGGTGGATAATTGCATTGAGATTGCTCTAACTGTATCTGAGTACAATACTCTCTCAGCAGCTTCTTTTGTATATTCCACATGGGGAGGGTGTAACATTTAATATCATATTTGCTTATTTGAAGATAATTGATGCTAGATACTTTTTCTGACTTAACAAAATGATACAAAATGTACTGAAATTACAATACAAATATAAGTTACACTTAGCAAAATGTAACAATTGCAATAGACAGTTCAATCACAGTATTGACGTGATCTCCATTACTGTTGTCTATAGTACGCTCACCATCAGGATGCTGGATATCCCCAGTGACTGGGAAGTAATATGTGTCTGAAAGCAGTTGAAGCCCATTGCTATCTTCAAAACTCTTTCGTTAGTTCTTTAGTTTTTATAATATCTGTTGTGCTGAACCATGTGTACACTTCTCCCCATGCTGGTCTGGCTAAGCCAGGGAGACATTCACAATCTTTTAATTAACTCAGGGATAAACAGTTACACTACCAGCTCATGCACTCAACTGACAGTTGTTTATCTAAAATAAAGACCACCCTTCCAGCCCTCTTTGTGTTGAGATAAAGTCAGCATTCTTTGCAATACCTGTGGGCAGTCACAGCCTGCGTTATTCCATGAGCTTCATGGACAAGTCACTCTTGCCTGTCTCTTCTGAGCCTTCTGCCTTTGGAGGGGTTTATTGGTCAGTCACATGCTAGTAGATCTTGTGTACGCACTGACACTGCAGCAGTATATTGGGAAAACGCTGCCATTGCAGCATGGTGTCTATCGTGCATTCAGTTGACAGAGCTGTGCTATGACCACATAAGGACATATAAAAGCAGGCCTACTTTTTCAGGCTTGCATTGTAAAAACTTGCAAATAAAAGGGTCTCATTTAAATGTCTAGAGCCCACATCCTCCAGTTCTTCACAATCAGGTTTCAAATGATACTGGGGAATCAAATGGATTAAAACACGGGATTTCAAAACAAAGCCAAACCCCTTCAAATCCCAAAGCTTCCACTTCACTGAAACTTCTGAACATCAGAGCAAATTTCTTAGGCTCCCATCATTTTTATCATACTGAAAGAGATGCTACATTTGAATCTGCACATTAAATACTTTCTGCTTGGGGTTATACTTCAGAAGGACTCATAAATCATCAGTTCTGGATGGCCACCTTCTCTCCTGCCCTCATGTGTTTCCTCAGCATGCTAAAATACTGCAGCCTGTTCAGCTCAAGCTGCTGAATAGCCCGTCATGTGAGGTCTCCGAGTCCCTTTGCCAGTGGGTGGCCCGTCCATTGCATTGGGCTATCAAGGATGAGTCCTTACTCTCCTTGGCTGATAGCAGTGTATTTCAGTGGAAAACGCATGTCGTTGGAAACTGAATGCTATGTAGTGACATGCCATCACATCAATGGAACCTCACAGGGAATGATGATGTAAAAATTAACCTCTGGCACATTTGATTGCTCTCAGTAATACTGAGGAATGGGAGGGGTCTGTTCTCACTGAATTGGTAATCACAAGTTGAAATCATCTCACTGGTTCCTTGTAGTTAGTCAGTAGACAAGGTCATTCGCAGTAATTTACTATTTCATTGTTGTAGTGGAAAAAGAGACCTTTGATAAGGTCTGTGATATGAAAATGAACAGGTGGGCAAATGGGACCTGCTGCCTTTTGTCCTTGAAAACAAATTCTGGGAAAAAAAAAGAATGCATTTAACATGTTCAGTGACATGGCTAGTTTCAGAAAGAACATACTGGAGACAGTTCATGTACAAAATGCACTGAGGTTTCTTTTCTCTTGGAGTAGATGTGCCATTTTGTGGACTTTCTGTTTTTCTCACAGATACTAATCAAATGTCAGGAGTTTTCTGATCTTCATATTCTCTGTGTTTTTTTATCATTGGCATGACTCAAGCTTTTTCATGAAGTGTTGTTGTTGAGACCTTGATCTTATAAGTCAGTTCCAAATGAAGACCTGAAATTGTGTCATGAGCAAAAGTCAGAAGGTTTTTTTGAAGGAGGAAATTGTAGGAAAAGCCAGAAGGAACTTGGGCAAAACTCTGGCTTTCAAATTCAGTTTTATGTCAGGCAGCTAAAACTCATCTGCAGCATCACTTTACATCTGATTTTGAGATTCCTTCCTTGACTCAGATGAATCATTGGCCATTTAAAGTGACATGAAACCTTATGCATGGTCTCTGTTGGAGAGGAAAACACTTGCAGTTCTGATCACTTTCAGTCTGGTAGAGCAAGAGTTGCTATGCTTGACCATGTGAAGAAAACCAGTAACAGTTCCTACCAGGGACTGGGCAATGACATTAGAAAAACTTAAGCCATGAAAAGGGCTCAGTTTCTAGTTACCAGTGTGATTCACCTGGTGAAGACCCAGGACATGTTGTGTGATACATCTGTTATTGGCTGAGAGTGGCTGATGAGGTACCCAGGTTTGAGCTCGGACTAATCCTGAGAGCTAGACACCTCTGAATGCTGGCAAACTCATTCGTTCTCTCAGAGCTGTTAGATTTCCAGTTGTCTTTTAATCACCTCCCTTTTCTTTTACCTTCCAGAGCCCCCTTTGAGGGTCTATGTGTTATGTTTTGGAATACTTTTGATAAAGTATTTTTGTTTACATGGTTGGAAAGTGTGCAATTCTGAATTTGAGTGCATTGCTCACAGATCACTTGATTTATGATAACGTATAATCATTGTGAAAAGGTATTTTATCTTCACCTGTTGTGCAATCCAGGAAAAAAAAAAAGAAACAGAAGAATGTTATTGAGCTAGCTAGCCAAATAATAACTGATAGCATTGATCTGTGTGAATTTTGCCAGCTGCAATATGAACTTTGTTATCTTGCAGTAGTATAAATTGCCAGTGGAGAGACCACAGCCTTATACTGAAGGCATCATGCAAGTCCTCCTCCTACTTGCAGCTGTAGGGTTTTGCTGGGCACAGTACAACCCCAATACTCTCTCTGGGAGAACGTCTATTGTCCATCTCTTTGAATGGCGCTGGGCAGATATTGCTCTTGAGTGTGAACGCTATTTAGCTCCTAATGGATTTGGAGGAGTTCAGGTAAGTTGTTTCCTATGAGTAGGTAGAAAATAGCATTGTAGCATTTGATTAATACATCAAAATGCCTGCACTGGAGGCAGTCAGCTCCAAGTAACTTTGGTGTTGGAAAGGCAGGGATGGAAGTATTAACTGCTGTTAGACCCAACCCTAGAGCCTGCAGGGCCAATGGATGATATTGAATCACTAGCAGATCAATTACAAAGGGGTACGCTTTCCTCTGAAACACTTCCCCTGCAAAGCTAAGTTTTCCTCTTCACCTTGTTCTAAGGGAAGTGCATAAACATTGAGTTTTGGCTTTCCTAAGGATATCACTATTCTAGGTAAAGATAATTCCTGTGTGTCCTTGAAAGCAGGCCTATGCTGGGCCTGGGCAGCCCGCAGGAAGAAAAGAAAACATCTTCCTTACCAGTCTACAAGATGTCTATTTCACAGACCTGAGCTTATGCTGTGAGAGAGAGAGACTGGGGGGGCACTAGCCTGCCTCTGAGGGCAGAGGTACTGAGCACAGTTTTGCCCTTAAAAAGTTGAAATGAAACCAATTGGTTTGTTATCAAAGTACATAATTTCATCTGCAGGTTTCACCTCCAAGTGAAAATATTGTCATTACTAACCCAAACAGACCCTGGTGGGAAAGATACCAGCCCATCAGCTACAAGCTCTGTACTCGATCAGGAAATGAAAATGAATTCAGAGACATGGTGACAAGATGCAACAACGTTGGAGTAAGTGCCTTGAAAATCTGTATCTGGTATGGGAAGAAGTGCTGTATCAGCTGAGGGAAGTTACTGCTGTGTCCTCAAAGGAGGCATAAACTGAGAGTAAACTGAAGGGGAAAAAAAGATTGAATTAACAGTGATGTGGTAAAGCTCTGTCACTTCACCATCATTACAAAATAAACTGAGATGGATTTATCGCTTTTCCAGGTTCATATTTATGTGGATGCTGTTGTCAATCACATGTGTGGGGCTGCAGGTGGCTCAGGCACACATTCTACCTGTGGAAGCTATTTTAATGCTGGAAACAGAGATTTTCCAGCTGTGCCATACTCTGGCTGGGATTTCAATGATGGCAAATGTCGAACTGGAAGTGGAGAAATTGAAAATTATGGTGATATGTATCAGGTAACTTTCTCTGGCAAAAGTTTGAAATCTTTTTTTGTTTGGTTGTTTTTTTAACCTGTTGTGTAAACATTACAGTAAGGCCAAACAAAGGGAGTAGTTTCTCAGAAAACCTGTGCTTAGTCACCTGACAAGTGAATGAAGTAGTGAACATAGGTACAGGAAAGGTACTTGTGGTGCAAAATATTCTAAGTACTGAGAAATCAAGAACCCTCCCACCACGTTACATGTGGGCACATGCAGGAGTTTGCTTCTGAACTGAGGCAAGTGTCCTCAGCTCAGCTGGTGAGCTCTTACAGATTGTGAACTCGGCTGATCCTGATAAGGAGCCCCCTTGGAAAATTGACAGCAGTGCAAGGTGGTACCCTGGTTGAGTGACTTATTTTTGTAAACCAAATGTGTGGCAGTTCTTTCTCAAGGTTACTGCTCTTCCTTTGGCCACTTTGCAGTGACACACCATGCCATTTCTCAGCCTCAATTCTGATGACATCTGCACAGGGAGGTGACATATTTCACTAACTGTCCTAACTTGAGAATTGAGCTGCATAGTAAATTTACCTATGTTGTGGTGCAGACCTTGGTATAATTCTCTTCTATGCAAATTAGATATGCAAACAGAATTGATTTTATGTCTCAAAACATGCAAACATTTCATTGAAAGGTTTTGCAAGCTGACAGAGTGACACCTCAAGACTTTTTTTTTTTTTTTTCTTTTCATTACACAGGTCCGGGACTGCCGCTTGGTTAGCCTTCTTGATCTGGCCCTGGAGAAGGACTATGTGCGCTCAAAAGTTGCCGAGTACATGAACTATCTCATTGATATTGGTGTAGCAGGCTTCCGAATTGATGCTGCCAAGCATATGTGGCCTGGGGACATAAGGGCATTTCTGGACAAGCTAAAAGATCTAAACACTAAATGGTTTTCTGCAGGAACTAAACCTTTCATTTACCAGGAGGTAACCTGCATGTTTTTTCCTTTATGTTTGTCTTTCGTATCGCTTTTACCATCCTCCTTCAGAGGAATGGCAATAATGTATCTTCATCCAACTTCGCCCCAGAAAGAGCTCACCATTTCTTTGGAGCAGCCCTACAGACATAAGTAGTTTTGCTTTTTAAAATTGCCTCCAGAACAGATTGCTGTTAAACGTAACCTTTTCTTTAGTCAGTCATGTTTTTACATGTGTCCCTCGTGTTATGCTGACTTTGGGTTGACCTACACAGCAGAAGTAAACATACTTGAATATTTTTCCTCTCAAAGTAAAGCAAGAATGAATGTTGAGGACTGTACACTTCATTTTTTTGTCTCTCTGAGATGAGAACACATACACAGATTGTCCTTTGTGTACCAGGTAATTGACTTGGGTGGAGAGCCAA
>NW_010320818.1:0-6541 GCF_000700745.2 Antrostomus carolinensis | reverse complement strand
AAAAAAGAAAGGGAAAAGGAGACCAACACAGGGAAAAACAGCTAGCGGTGGAACTGAGGTTGAATCTAAATACATTGCAATCAATTAATTTCAAAGCCTAGAACATAATACAGCTTCCAGTCCTCAGTGGTTTATTTGAATCATGTTGGTTGCCTATGCCACTACATGCTGATCACTGTATTTTAACATATCTTGTTAACCTGACCTAAACATTGATTATTTCAATTTTAAAAAAAAAGTTCTCTTCTTGTGGTCACACATACAAGTGTAGAATTGTCTCATAAATGAAGTGTTATATTTGACAAACCCAGTAGTGAAAAAAATCTTGATACACTAAGGATACTTTCTGTTGGTATAGCAAAGATAAACACTCGTCAATAGTAGCCTATATCTTATCACAAGGAGTTACTAGTTTTTATCCCCATATGACTTAGCACAATAGTAAAGACCAAAATATTTTCCTACTCTTATTTCCAGTTAGCAAAAGTTGCAAGGAAACAGCTCATTGGCAAAGTAAAACATGATACCTGAAACTTAAGCTGTACAAACTGAAGGTATAACAACATGCAGAAGGTAACTCACAATCTCCTTTAAAAATCCATAAGAAAAACTATTTCTACTTAGACTGTTGTTACATAAGTACAATTAAATTGTTTTCTTTTATGCTTGTAAACAGCAATGTTTTACATAATAATTTTTCAGGTTTTGCTATTTGGAAACAACTTTGATTCTGAGAGCTCTCAAGGGTGATGAGGCTATTAACAGAGGAGATTATCTTAACCACTTGGAAGTTGTAATTCCCAGCACAATATTTACTTTCTTTATGGATTTAGGGTCACATACATTCCATGTCTAAAAAGGATCAGTAAAGAGGTTTTTTTCTCTAATCCTCCGCATCTCCCTCTGGTCTCTTTTCTAACTATACATAAGTCCAACATATCTACATTACTGATAGCTGTTTCTCCTTTTCAACTGTTCTCTGAAAATCTAAAACTCCTAGCAATAGAAAAAAGTACCTCCATTGAGTAAGGAACCACACAACTACATTTCAGCCTTGATGGATAAACCAGGACAATTAACTCAGCAGCCATTACAACAAATGTTGTGGTAGCCAGAAACTTAGATGAATATTAGCTAATAATTTATCACCCTAATGCAGTGTAAATGCGTTAATTTTTAAGGTAATTAGAAAAATTCCATGCTAATTAAAAAAAAAAAAATATCTCTTAGGATCAACAGTGCTACAGAGTTTCTAGGCACACATCCAAATTAAAACATTTATTGTTTAACTTCATGCTGAACCTGCAAATTCTACTTATTATGCTAATCTTATGTGTATTATTCAAAACTTTACAGTTCCCTTTTATTCTTAGAGATTATGTAGCTACTGCAACAAGTAATGGAAAAATCTAGGATATCATCAGTTGGGAGGGTACTACTGCTTTAGAACTGGAAGGAAACAGCTACTCTTCAATTCTTGCAGCATCAAAAAGATGATCTTCATAAAATACTATTTTGCCCCTTTCTGGAAAGCAGAGCAGACCCCCAATAGTAAGATCTTCCTAATCTCTGACCAGATTTATTATAAACCACGCACATTACAACAATCATTTCGAAACGGGAATTCATAATCTTTCAAGATCAAACAAGCAGGTCAAATGTCCCCTTTGTGGCTGTAATAAATGACATGTCCTGACCTGTCTCAGCAGAAATCTTGCCTCTGCATAATAACCAACAGGACATTATTTGCAGAGGTTCTCTTACTGTTAAATTTATCCCATAGCTGAAATCTTCACTGTGGAATTATAACACATGAAAATGAAAACCAAATAAATGTAAACATAATAAATAAATAACTATAAATTAAATGCAACTGCCCACAGAATTTTCAGTCTGTCCCACCAGCATTACAGAAGCTAGATGTGCTTCATTCAAATTTAGGTATGCCATCCCCTACTGGCTGGCAAAAAATTAATAAATCATAAAGCCAGTTTATGAAGATGAATAGTGTTCCACACCTCAGTTCTTTAATTCATTTTCTTCCTTTTATGTCTTTTAAAGGTAGCATGTCCATTCTAATTCAGGCTAGGTGTAACGTTCCCCAGATTATTTTGCATCCCAGACTGTTTTGATCTGATTTACTTGATTTAAAATAATAATTATGTTAAATTATACATTTATCTTAATAGATATACATATTCACCTCTGTAATTTAAAGGAAATCAATTAGAAAGATATATTGAAAGTTGTTCACTCAAAGAAATATATCTTTAATTGTGAAATTCTTGTAGTCTGAGAGACTCCAGCAGATATTTGGGTCAGGGACAAAAAGAGGAGTTCTAAGAGTAAGGACTATCTGCCAGGACATTCTTCATGGATTTAGGGACATATACTGTCAGAGCTTGTTTAAATGCAGTGCTGTGATAGTTTCACATTTAAACATGCACGGCATAATGTAAAAAATAAGCACTTATTTTACTATGCACCTTTATTAAATACAAAATCAAAAAGCTTGGAAGACTTAATTAGTGATTATTTGTTCAGCTTCTTAAAGATTCAAATTTTGTCCTTTTTTAGTTTAAGGTGCCAAAATATTGTTACTAAGCTGTTAGGCAAACAAGTGCTGCTTTTAAAGGACTCCCTGCTTATCATTCAGTAACATACCAGCACAAAAAGCTGCTACAAAGTCCTGTCTAGACAGAAATACCCACATGCATTTCCCAGCAAACAACACATCTGCTTCAGAAGTGAATTATGCAAGAAATAACAAAGCAAGAGACTTAAAAATTCAGAGATGGAGACAGTCTGAAGAAGTGAGGCAAACTATGTGGACTTTTACTCTTTTCCTGCTACTCCTGAACATATGTTCAAGAAGGGAATACAACAAAAAGTTTACAGCTATCACCCCTATGTGTGACTACCGCATTCATTTAGATAATTCACCAACCTGGAGTATCCTCCTTGACTATATTAAAGTTCTTCCTTTTCAAAATTTCACATTTTGACATCACATAAGATGTTAACTACAGTATCAGGATCTTTGCAGATACCTATTATGTACAACCACACCTTATTTTCTAGATACTTTTGATTTTATTTTACCAATATCTCAACCTTCATGATACCAAGCAAAGATGTTCCACTCCTCTACTAATGTGCATGTTTGGTTTTTTTTAATGGCATATGAAAAGTCAGTTCCCATTGAAAGACAACCTTTTTGTGGATTGTATCATTGTAAATATGGCAGGAAAAGAGTATAAATACCTGGAACATGTAAGAAGCTTTCCACTCCTAAATAGATTCTTTATATCCAGTAGGGAGGGAAGAGAAAATTCTGAGGAGTTAAAGCTCAAAAACATTTATTAGTATTATTCACAGGGACTCACTATATTTACAAGATTTCTGTAAGACAAGGAAAAACTGTCTCACACTCAATTAACCAGAACATTAGCTTCAACCCCTTCTAGCTCACAAAACTCCCCAACTAGCAGATTGAAGGCAGCACAAAAGCAGACTGCACACAATCACTGCTTTACAAGGTCTTTACAGTGAGGCACAGAGAACTGTAAATCTCCTTTTGCCTTATAAATGGTATGTGAAAAGGTCAAGCCAAGAAAAACAGAGAGGAAGCACACTTTAAATTACTAATTACACCATGGGAAACCACAGTATTATTCCCATCCTCCAGCTACTACAGACACACTGGTTTGGCACTTAAAAACAGACTGGAGGTGTCAGTGTGGTTCATGGTTCATGTATTAACTATGTGTCCATCACTCATACCTACAGATTTTCAAACAAACAGTAAACCTTCTGCATTTATGCATACTCTTTAAGAACATAACTTTTTTTTTTTCCCAATCTGGTCTCTGTTTTTTAATGCAAAACAAAGCAACTGTTCTTTTCCTTGTGAAACCAGAAAAAGTTATGCTTGTATTTGCACATGGCAGTCCCCCTACCAGCATAATGAAAGTTAACAAGAACAGCTTGCACTTGGGTTTCAAGTACAGGGACACAAACCATACACCTTCAACCGCCAAACTATTTCCACTTGCCCAATTTCCCCTTTCCAATCCAGACTATATATAAACTAACACCCTTAATTTAATGCTACAATTATTCATATTATGCTAGCAAGTTAAGGCACAAATCTTTTGCCTCATTTTTGTTGGGGAAGTAACCAGGAGGAAAACCCTAGCATCTTAAAAATCACCACCCAAAAGATAAAAGTTTCAAAGTTTTTAAAAAACAAGAATTTAAAAAGTTATTTGATACTCTTTTTTTGTTTCATTTCAGATAGAACTGATATCACTTACCTCCAAGAAATACATAGTTTTACTCATTAATAGGCCCTGTTTCTTTATGCTAATTTTTGAGAGTGCATTGGGCTAGGATTATTCACAGGACTGTGCTGAGCCAGATTTTGCCCAACAGTGTTTAAAAATACTGAGTACAAAGTAACAATGCCATGTTTTCAACAGTTGAGTAGGGCTGCACAGCCAATTTGACACTGCTACTTTATACAACATTTGTCTAAAGGGCTTAAAATAAGCACTTGCACTTTCATGTGCTCTCAGCTTGAAACACACAGATTTATTAATCTGTTTTTTTCAGGTTTTCAGATTCACAGCAACATATCAGCCTAATTAAAATTCAAGCAACCGCTTTGTAACTTACTCTGCATATACTAATGAAATACATTCTGCTATAAACCCATCAGAGAAAATATTTAAAATGCTGAGCTCTAGAGGACTTGGCAGAACATGCCATTCTGTAACCTTGTGACGTTCAGTTACCCAGGGTAATGCAGCGAGCCCGAGGCTGCTGGGGCTGTGCTTGCAGTGAGCAGCTGCCGGTCCTAACTTTGATCAGACATGAATGTGCAGCAGAGGAGAACTCTCAACTCAAAATACTCTGGCTTTGCTCTATGTATCACTTTATTTATCTTTCAATTACTCTCTTATGGTATTTTAGTATAGTTAGTGTGTCTGTGTTTCCAGTCCTTAACACCTAGTCCCAAGATTATTAAGAGTCCCAAGACTTTTTATGGGGGTGAAAAAAACCAACTAACACAACCACCAAATCCCATCAACTTGTGTGAGGGCATTGCTTTGAACAGAATGGTCAAAATGCAAACAGATAAAGCCACCATGCAATAATATCAACTCTCCTTTTTCATAGGAACAGTACTAAAACAGGTAGGGACTCAGATGCTAAATCACAGCAAACTGGCAGGTTTTCAGAAGCCTGCAGAAATCTCACCAAACCAATTACAGGACTGTACACCGCATACCTGACCTTCTTACATGATGGTGCTTGTGCCACAGCTGTATCTCAGACAAGATTTTCCAGTATAATATCTGCTTTTTCTTCTATTTTAATCTTTAAATAACAAGAGGCCAAAACAATTACTGGGATATATAGTTATAAATAAAAACTGATGTAATGGGATTTTTCAGGTTCTCTTTGCTGACTTTATACCAGAATTTGAATTCCTACATCTGTTCCACTACAATTAAAAAAAAAAAAAAAACAAACAACAACAACAAAAAAACCAACTACCAACCACCATCATATGTGTATCCATAAACATTTAGAGTTTGTTTGTTTGCTTTTAACAGACATTTAGATAATGAAGAGAGTTGAAAACTACATATTTGACTGCAGAAATTACAACTCATGTTTTGTTTGTAAAATTGCACAAATTATACAGCTTTGGGTTAAGTTTCTTGATTGGATGGCCCACGTTACTAACAGTATGAAACAAATCAATACTTTTAAAAATAAAATGAGCATTTTGACATTTGCCTTGCATTGGTTAGTTGACAACAGACATAATGCATGCATGCGTATCATAAGTACTACTCTTTTATACAGTACCGTCACTTGGAGTATTATGATCACCTAATTCATTCCCCTTAACTACAAAATTATCTTGATTCTATCTTTCAGCTTCTGGTGCTAAATTTTCAGGTTACACATCATGTATTCTACTAGTTTATTTAGGTATTCTGGACTTTCCTTTGGAGGTTCTTTTTTAAGTGCTTTATTGATAACAATCTTTAATATTTCTAAAACGTATTTTGGGAAAAAAAAAAAAAAATCCCGAGTACCCAATACATTTTAAGTCATATAATAAAATCTATGGATTCTAAATCACTAATAACAAGCATGCAAAATTACCGCCAATAAACAAAGTAGAATTATTGGCAGATGTATCCAGAGAACTGGCCTATAGTAATATCATACTTTTATTAAACATTAAATATTAAATAAGTGAGTGTGATTGAGAAATAAACTTTCAGATTTATCAAGGTACCTTTTGTAGATAGGAAGAGCTTTTACTTCCTTTTAGGTAGCAAATAGTGCCTAATTAAGCTAAAATTCAATGTATATCTATGACAACACTAGATTTGATAATGAACATTTCTGTAAAATCAGAATAATCCATTCCTATATGTATTTCAAATTCCAAGTACCTGTTGCAACAGGAAGTACAATCTGAACAATGGGAAGAAAACAGGAACAACCCCAGGTTCCA
>NW_010320817.1:0-838 GCF_000700745.2 Antrostomus carolinensis | reverse complement strand
CGAGTTTGCATAAGTGCTGGGAAGATGTGGGGCAAAAAAGTCTGCCTTGGAACTGGAAAAAAAATCCGTACTTTTGGATATGTAGCATGGATGTCACAAAAGAATGTTTAATTATCAGAGGCCTCTTGGTAAGAAATGGTGTTTCCATAGGTTGCAATTCATTAAGCGTATTTGTAATTGTGTGAAAAAAATGTGCATTATCATTTCTTAAAGTGCAAATATATAGATTTACTGAAACTGTTGTGTATATAGAAAGTGAATAACTTATTTTTAAAGTAGACTATTATGTCTGCTCCGAGAGATTGTAGATGCCCCATCCCTGGAATAATTAAGGGTCAGGCTGGACCCAGGGCTCTGAGCAACCTCACCCACTTGAAGATGTCCCTGCTTATTGCTGGGGTGGTGGAGTAGATGAGCTTTAAAGGTCCCTTCCAACCCACACTTTTCCATGATTCCTAGCTCGTTTGTGTGTGAAAAGGTATCGGTATCTGCAGCAGACTTTGAGAACTGAATTAAGGTTGAATATCCTGGAAAAATCATCAGGTGTTTTGATTTGGGAGTGATTTGCGGAGGGCAACTCCTCCTATGAAACTGCAGTATTTTTAATAAACCTCACAAAGCAGATAAGCACTTGTATTTCAACCATCCAGTCCTACACAGTGACGTGTTATGACCCTGCAAAGCTCTGCTCTCTGACGAGTCCTGGGTTTAATAACAACTGTCCAAGATGTGTTCGCTACTCCTGGCCTGAACAGAAAGTAGAATGTTAGCAAAGCAAAAATGTTTCCCCTTCTCCTCCTGAGGTAGACAGAGTCACAGAATGTTAGGGATTGGAAGG
>NW_010320816.1:0-5176 GCF_000700745.2 Antrostomus carolinensis | reverse complement strand
GGGCGCTTTTGATGGCCACGGTACTGGCCCAATACAATATGAAGCGATATATAATCTCAGGTTTATTCTGTTGAGCAACATACTTTATCCACCTCACCAAGAATGACTGGAAGTCTAAAAATTAAACATTTTAGATGAAAGGATATACCATAGAAATTAATTTTCCAACTGACTACATGTTGAGCTTTTTTGTTTGTTTGTTTGTCTTGAATGGCAGTCTACCTGTCTATTCTATAGCCAGGAACAGTAGTTGCCAGACTTCAGTCCTTACTCTCTCCTTGGGGAAGAGAACTAGTCCATGACTAAATCACTAATCCTAACTTAATAGCATCCAGTCACTACTCATTCCAGTATTTTTTTTTATTTTTCTTCTGTACCTGGAAGATTAAGCTTCCAGTCTTTTCATGCAAAAAGAACTGTCAAAATCTGAAACATTTTAAGTGGGGTTGGGATGGGGTGGAGTGGAGAACTCAAGTCACATGGCACTGGTCTATTTGTTGTAAGCTGTTATGTTAGCCGTTGCCCCTCAATCCTTTGTGGACACAGTGACAGATTTCTATTATCACTTCCATCAGCCAATTTTTTTAATATTTTAGAATTCCCATCACATTGAGGTTTCACCACTCTGAAAAAAGTTTTAGATTCTACTGGTGATAATAGCAGCTTTTGTCTCAAGTGTTACAGATTTTCTGAGGAATACAGCAGCTTGTAATCATATTTATATCAACTGAGATAATTTTTGTAACTAACTTTTATAGATAAAACCATCCTGCTTTCACCACGCCAGATGCATATTCCCCACTAATCCAAAAATGTTAAATGAATAATTGAATTTCCTTTCCTCAAGGCATATAATTTCATAACCCACGGCAGGAAAGGATAAGAAGAGTCAATTGACAACATAATGTCATGCCTGTCCAAACATACGAAAGGCCAGATCCTCTCAATAGCTTGTCTTGTGCATCATTCTCCTGCTTTCTACATTAACTATAGATACAAATGTGATCACTGCCTTTGCTTCTCTCAAATAAGCAGTGGAACCTACCAGTTAAAGGAGGTTCTCATCCTGCATGTAGGTAGCTGTTTGGGTTAAAGCACTGTGTTACTTCAAGGCCTCTTGAGGTGGCTGACCAAAATTCAGCATACATAAACAGCATAATCTTTAAAAAGATATCTAAAAACCTGAGTGAAATATGACCAAAGCTAATCAACCCATTTCTAAGTGGTTTACTACAGAACCTCTGTTAATTTCAATGACCATGACTCAGATTCATCTTTCCTGCATGTGAGCTGTCTGAAAGTTAGACAATTTTCTTAAACAAGATGTACTTGGTGGCCAGTATGAACAACATAAGTCATCACCCTTATCTTCCACATTGGGAAGGATGGGATAGTGCAACAGTTCCCTAATACATATGCTAAAAACATTATGACAAGGATGGATGGCAAGCAACTGGACTCGCCCTTAATACTTTGTTTCTAAAGAGTGCCCACCCATAAGTAAATTCCACTCTGTCTGTAAATAATCACCAAAGGTAAAGATTAAGAGTCTAGGAACTGGAAACATTTATAGAAGGAATTAAAATTGAAATTGCAAGTTTCTTTCAAACTACGGGTCATGCAGTATTAAACAAGTTTTATTGCCTTATCATAGTAATTACTTTTTGTTTCACGTTAATGACATTCTTATCATGCCTAAGGTGCTAAAGCAATTTGACAACAGCAAATACCATAAGAGCACTTAGCTTATTCATGTCACTAGCAGGGCCAAATGCATAGCTTTACAATAATGACCTTCCCAACATACTAATTGCGTCTAAAATGAAAGACTGCTTCTGTGTTTTTATCATGGAAAAGAAGGATTCATTCTCACACTGTCTTTTAATATCTGATTTTTTAAAGAAAACAATTATCTAGTTTCTAAGCAGCAGTTCTAAACTGAAATGTTGGGTATACCTCATAAAATTATATTTTCATAAGTTTCCTACTAAATACATCACCTTACAAAAACTTCCAGATTGTTTCAACATCAATGTGATGTGATACTAATGAGTGATTAGAGTTATATTTATTGCAGGAAAGAAAAAAAAAACAACACTCGGAGTTCAAAGTCAAATTCTCCTATAGATCAGAAACACCAAGACTTCATTTCAGCTTTCTACTCATTTGCAAAGAACTGTTCCAGCCTGTGACGGATGCTTTGGGTCTTTTGTGGATGGGATTGGCTCCAGAAAAGGAATGTCTCTTCTGACCAAGTGCCTTGGAGAGCACCTCTCTCCGAAGACGTGCGCTCTCCAGCTGCAGCTAGAATTATGGAGCAAGTGGTTGTAAATGCGGGAGGTACTGCTGCTGCAGCAGCTCAGGGCTTGGGGAAGGAGCGCTCACAAAGAAAGCACAAAACCTAATGACTTACCCTAGAATGATAAGCAGGTACTTTTCTCCTCTTGTCAGAGAAAGGTGGGATGTGAAACTTTAAATGAATTCTTCAAAACAGGTGCAAGGCTTCATCACTTACACAGAAGTTTTTCACTTGTGTTATTACTTCATCACAAATAGTACTAACACTTTCCTTCTTATTAAAGAAACTGGAAGCACAGCTGAAAATGTGTTAAGATACTGAACCATAGTATTTGTGTATAAAATACTTCATTACAAATATATTTTGAATTCTAATTATATTCTTATTATCCTAATTACTTTGCTATGTGTATATTTAAATATAATTATATACTGTGATATGCACCTCTGCTCTATTATGTTTACTGCTAAGGCTAATTTTAACTAAATTAAATGTTCACTGAAATATACTCAGTATATGCGTATTTTGTGGGCTTTTCTGCAAACTATATTACTATTGTACAAAATAGCAAAGTGCTACATGTATCTTAAGCTCTTTATAACAGCAAAATGTGTACCTTTGGATTGATACTAAATAGGCTTCATAATTTGTTAACGTGTTCTAAACAAAACATTTGCAGAATTAGTATGAAGTCTACTACAAGCTCAATTTAACTTTCACTTGACCTTCACATTTTTATTTAAAAAAAAAAAAAAGGTTTTCATATTCAGCCATACATTCCTGTTGAAGATGGGGTTAAACTTGTCAGAAGCATTTTAATAAAATACTGAAGACCTCCTTTAATTTATGGCAGATATATTTTCAAGAAGGAAAATGCTGATATTATCTTGGTTATAAGCTTGCTGCTGAAATGATTTAGATATTCTTTTCCTTTCACATAGTATCAGTATGAAGCTTTTCTTTGTGGGCAATGAATTATAGTTGACACTTCAAACCTATTCTATCCATATCTTCTAGTTCAGAAAAATGAGAAAACATAAATATTTATACTATATATACAGAAGAGACACAGGACTCTGATAAAAATGATCCATTATGGAATGATGAATAATTGTTACATGTGTCACACTTAGAACAGCAAAGGGCAAAAAAATTTGCCACTTTTTAATATGAGGATTTGAGGTTATTGTGTAAATAAAAATGCAGTCATTTTATCATATTGAGCTGATAAGTGTTTAAGCCCAGTGATTTCTGATGACATTCACTTCATGACTACATGGATGATGAAGCTGCTTGATAGAGACCCTTAGTCTGATTTGATAAAGTCTATTAATAATGTGCTTTAGCAGTGGAAAATATTTATGCAAACAGCTTTCCATTTTCCCAGTTTACATGTGCAATACTTCTCTAGCTTAAGCTTACCAATTAATAAGACTGGGAATCCATTTGTTCCATTAAGCAATCTGTTCACTGCTTTAATCTTGTTTTTGTTACTACCTTAAGTTCCTATATTACACAGAGAAGTAGAGGCTGTTATAAACTGATGAATAATAAACTCTGTAGGAAAAAATTGTGAAATGTCCAATATTTGAAATCATATTATCAGTCTTATCAGTCTTTCTTTTTTTAAGAAGCAAATCCTTTCTATTAAGTGCAAACCCTATCCAAAATACAGTAAACAGAATACAACTTGATTTTAAAAAAAAAAAAAAATTCCACAATATCTGGTTTTATATTAGAAATACCTCTTTGAGGTAAGGATCTTTTTTTTTTTTTTTTTTCTTTTTATTCAGTGCTTTTAAACATATAGCCTTGACTGCAAATTGAAACATATTCACAATACCAGTTATGGAGTAAAAAATAAACACTCAAAATTACAAGCCCTTGGAGTAAGATTGCCATGAGAAAAAGATAATATATAATGGAACAGAATTATTTGCTAATTTGTGTTACGGGGGCTTCACAGATTGTAACATAAAGTCCCCTTGCTTATTAAATTCAAATTAAAATACATATTGATTTAAATTAAGACAATGTAGCATTAACTAAGTAAATAAAAATCAGAAAGGTCTAAAGTTATAATACTCTGGAAAAATTGGCTAAGTCATCTTCGCAATGTGCTACATTTATATTAAATAGTGAAATATAAACACAGATGGTAACTAAGCAGGAAAAAAAAGAACAGAAACCATACCATGTATGCAATATTGCATCTGAAAAGTTTTAATTTTTGTTGCTATTTCTTGGCTTCATCACTCCATCTGGATGTTGACAGGTTAACTTTTGGCATAAAGAAATAGGAGCTGCATTGGGTAACAACAGATGTTTATTTAGCTGTTTCTTGTCGCCTCCAATGGCCACAGGCAGGTGCCCATGAAGACTGCAAGATGAAGGCAAGAACAAATCAAATTAATGCCTAGAAGTTTCCCAAATTAAGTGTTATTAC
The DNA here is from genome assembly GCF_000700745.2 of Antrostomus carolinensis. NCBI lineage: Eukaryota > Metazoa > Chordata > Aves > Caprimulgiformes > Caprimulgidae > Antrostomus > Antrostomus carolinensis. Next base: position 431 of record NW_010320816.1, on the reverse strand, counting down.
TAAATACAATAACCTTTGAGTTAAAGAAATTTCACCTAAAATACTTAGCATCCCAGAAGGAATTTAGAAAACTTAAGACTTCAGGAATGGTAATATTATTTTAAAGAGCACTAAAGATCCTTCCACCTTTCAATCTCAGATAAAATCATTCAATTAACTAATTGATCTTATTCTATAACATGGTCACCCACTTGGTGGATCAAGGAAAAGCTGTGGAGGTTGTCTATCTGGACTTTAGTAAAGCCTTTGACACCATTTCCCACAGCATTCTCCTGGAGAAACTGGCTGCTCATGGCCTGAATGGCCATACACTTTGCTGGGTAAAAACCTGGCTGAATGGCTGTGCCCAAAGAGTGGTGGCGAATGGAGTTAAATCCAGTTGGCGGCTGGTCACCACCTGGTTGGTGGTGTTCCCCAGGGCTCAGTACTGG
>NW_010320815.1:10272-12296 GCF_000700745.2 Antrostomus carolinensis | reverse complement strand
TTCTTGCTTTTCCAGGGTGACTTCCCAGTGGAAGGACCAAGCCCCCAGGAAGACATTTCCCCGGCTCAGTGTGACCTGCTGGGACAACCAGACCCCCGCTCCTGGAGGGGAACATGGGTCATCTCCACACAGCAAGTGAAGGGCTGGTTGAGGGATGGTCACCCAGGGTGGCTGCACAGAGCTGGGGTGTCCGCTGGGCTTGGGGCTGCCCATGTCCATCCATCCAGACTGCTCAGGCTGACATTGACATCTTAGAGATGCTCGTCATCTCCCCTTCAAAGCGGTGTGGAGTGTGGTTGCCTCAGTGGGGCCTAAATGAGTGTCACATCTCTTATCCATCCATCTGCAGCCTCTTCCTTCATGCTCATTGCTTCCGCTGTAGACATATGATTAAACCAGCAGCGTGGATCAATTTTCAAAAGGTTTCAGTCAATAAATTTCACATAGATGTGTAACTAATAGATTTTGTAGTGTAGCACCTTGGACACAATCTGGATTTCACCTACTCATGATGCAGAAGCACTGTTTACTTTCCTCTTGGGCAGATCTTCTCCTACAGCATTATTAACCTTCCAGCACCTGCTGTTTGTCCACCCACTTGCTGTAGCATCTGGTTCAGTAACATCATCTCACGCAAAGCACCCTGCTGCCACAAATTTACTTAATTTTTTTCAGAGTTTGAATTTCTTTCCTTGCTGGAAGGTGAGGAACCACCATGCAGAAGGGTGTTGTCAAAAAATGCTCACCAGAATGGAAAAGAGAGATGAGAAGCACAGTATTGCTATGTCCCAAAAATATTTCATCCCGAAACAAAGAATATTCTGTTAATGTTTTATGAAGACCACTGAAGATGCTCAGAGTACTATTAGAGGAAGCCATGTTCTTCCCATGAACAATGCTGAGAATTTTAGACATTTACTACAATTTGTCTAAAAGGACACAGTTCTAATTAGTGTGGAAAGATATGATCTTGCCCAAGATGAGGTTCTCGGATGACTGCCTACAATTTTTGAAATCTCAAACTGATGCAAGCTAATCAGCACAATCACATCACAATCACATCACAATCCTCTCAAGGAAATACTAGAGGAGCCCTAGCCAACTGGGTGCACAAGACCTTCTAAGGACGTCGTGGGTTATCTTTGCAAGTCTTACACTGAAACTTTTGTTCAGTGGAATTGCATCACAATAAAAGTTTTAAGAAAAGTCAGGGGTAACTGTGAGTTATTCCTTTATGGCTCTTTAAACTTCCTCTCCTGCAACAACCTGTAAGAGCAATTGCTCCAAGAGAAGTGCTGATAATTTGATGTCTCCTGACACATGAACATGCATCTCTGTGTTTCTTGCACCAAGGAGCAGAACTTGGTGCAGTTTGAGAATGTGTCCTAAATTAAGACCAACTCTGATATTCTAAGATGTTACAGGTACAAAGGCACGTCACAAACAGCTGCCATTGGTTGTGTGTACAGGAGGGGAGAGGTTTATTTTATCAGTGTACTGCACAGTTCCATTGACATATGCAATGTGAATTAAACCCTGATTAAATTATTGACTTCAGTGGAATTGCTCCACCATATCCATGGAAGAAGGCTGTGCATTACGGTATTTCCCTGTGTCTCACAGGACCCTAAAGTAGGGGGCCCTAAATGATTCTGCCTCTTGCTTCATGTTCCTAATTCATGGTGGGCAGCTTCTGCCTTCAGTAACAGTTCATGCCATTAAACAGGGATGGTACTGGAGAGTGGATGCCAGCTGGGGTGCCAGCCTCCCCTCTGTGCCCCACTACAGGCTTGAGGAGAGCCACCAAGCAGCCAGCCTGGACCTCACAGCAGACCCTGCTGACTTGCACTGACTTTGCAGTGTAATTACTGACTTCCAGGTGCTGTCTGGCAAAACAGACTAGCAGAAAGGAAAAAAAAAATCAAAGGCAGGAATTAAGGAAATTAATTAAACTCTCAGACAGACCAGGTGGGGGTGTGGGCAAAGCTTAAAAACTCTTGGGAAGGGCCATAGTAAAGCATTCT
>NW_010320815.1:7300-10244 GCF_000700745.2 Antrostomus carolinensis | reverse complement strand
CTGGTGCAAAGCAGAGGCTGAAGCACTATCTCAAGCAGCTCTCTTTGGTCCTATTGTCCTGTTTCCTTTTGATGATGGGGGGGAAGACAGATGTACATAGAACATGTCATTACTCCTGTGATGTTCCCCCAAACGCAGGCTGGCTGTGCAGGAAAATGAAATGGCACCTTTGGTGTGAATGTCAAGGAGGTTATGAACTCACTTTTTCTCACCGGACATTTATTCCAGGGAGTGGCAAGATCTGATCTGGGTTCATTCAGTAATGTATTTGCATCCTCTTTTCCATGCCAGCTGCACAGTAAAGGACTTTTCACCTGCTAACACATAAAGCAGGTCAAGCCAACGCAATCATGAAGCATCTACAAGGCACACCCAGGGCAATGCAGCAGCAGGTTAGCTATCAACCGGAGCGATTGACTGGGGCAGGACAGGAGGTAACGTGAGAGAGAAGCTGTTTGTGTAAGCACAGTGCCAGGTATGAGGCAGCCTTCTTTTCATTTCGCACCTCATGCTGATTTGCAAAGCACTGAAAGCAAAAGGAAGTGTGACCGACTCCTGAAGAAACCCACATAAAGAAGGACATTTAGAGTTGGGAGTCGGGGAGGGCTTGAGCATGTGCAGCTCTGGAAGTCACAGTTTTATAGTTATTTGACTATAAATACTACCTTCTTTCTCTGCTTAGAACAGAGGCTCAGCTTCCTTTCTGAGACCAACAGAGGTGTGACATTTTATAGGTGGCAAGAAAAAGAGGCTGCCAGAGCGGCATTTATAGCAAGGCCCCGTACATTTATGTTATAAGAAAGGGGATGACACTTTGTTTTAACACATATAAGATGTGGATTTGTAAGAAACTCTGCTTAAAGTCAATACTGCATGAGTAGCAGCAGACTTTGGGTTTCTTCCTCAAATAGTCAATGAGGTAGCAGCATATAGTGTGCATCTCTCTTCTTGCAGGAAAGGATTTAACTTTATCCTAGCAAAACCGGGACATTTCCTCATTTCTGGAAAGTGCAATGAGCACTTCAGAAGTCCCACGATAAAACAGATGAGGCAGTGGGCTGGGAATTCGCAGTTTTTACTTACAGTTCTGCTTTTGGGTATATATCAGCTATGTGGCTTTGCAGGTAAGGAGAGAAAGGCAAGATTCCCCTGGCTGGAAGGACAGAGGCAGCAGTTCCCTGGAAAACCATCTCAGGGAGGTTGGAGCACCCTTGCATCTGGCCTGAAGCTGCATTGTAAAGTCATTCTGCTCACCTGTGGGGTGAGGTGGGGTCCTCCCAGTGCCTCAAGGCTCTGTAAAATGAGAAAATGGTGTACGTATGACTCTGTGTATAATACCATCTTCCCTTTACATGAGTGCTCCTGTGTTTCATACTGAGAGCAATGAGCAGGAGATGAAGCCAGACATGCTAAAAACTGCCTGGATCACCTCAAAGTGATCCTGGAGCAGTGAGCAGCCGAACTCTGAATGCACTGGGCGTTTCTCTCTCGCCTGCTAGATAATTCCACAAACATGCTCTCAGGTGCCTAAAGAAGTTGATGAAACCCATGGCAGGTGTAACACACCCCAGCATGTGGGTGGTTTAGCTGCAGAGGAGCTCAGCATGATGGACAAACAGCCACAGACGAGCAGCATGTGGCACTTGGGCTTTCTGGGGCTAAGACCCAAACCACCCTACTTCAGCCCCCACACAATTGCCACAGCTTATCCTCTCCCCTGCCAACCTGGCCACTCCTCAACACCCTCCTAGTTTTAATGGGCTGGAGCCATTCAGGGTTTCACTGCAAAATGGGCACACAGAATTCACGGTGTTTGCAGGAATCTTCCTGCAAACACTGAGTCCTGTTTTATTTGAATGAATGGGGAGTTGTCACCAGCCCTTGGCCACACTGAGCTGGTGACACCCAGCAGAGCAGTTCTGCGCTGCCTTTGCAGGTGTCAGTACAGCACATACCATCCACTGCAGTATTTTTTTCATTGTAGAATGACTCCAATATTAACTTCCTGATTTCCCACAGAACAGCTGGATTCTGCTTTCTGTTTCCGTAAAATAATTGTTAGTACAGTGAGTAATTAAGTGGTTTAACCAACCTTTTCATTTCCCAGCTGGAGCTGCAGGGGTCTTTGTTTGCATTATTTAGAGTATTAGAGAGATATGGAAAGATAATCTATTGAGGACTTTCGAAAGCTTGCCAATTATAGCACCCAATGACTCAAGCAATAATAGAAAATGCCAGAGGATGTTGCAGGATTATAGAGTGTGTTGTAAACACATCCAAAGCATTGACTACAACATGTAAAAACCACCTGAAAGTCCAATCACCCTCAAATGCGAAAATGCCAGTGAGGCAATGACTTTTGCTGATGATGCTGATGCCACGCCAAACCAAACAGAAACAGCGATTTTCCGGGGACCTCAGGTGCAGCCTGAACTAGTGTGCACAAATAATCCCGGCTAAAGCACTTCATGGCATTGCCATCTAGTGACAAGCACTCAGCCTGCGCCCCAGCAAACACCAACCCTCAGAGCATCTCGGCACGGAAGATGGCACAAGGCCTACTCGGTTATCCTCCTGCCACGCTGGGCCAAGCGGAGGTTAAACACCCTGTTCAAGCTCTCAGGTTGTGGATGTGTCGTAGCTGCTGTGTGTGAGTGCACAAGCCATGCAGGCCTGGCATGGATTGGCACGCACGGCGAGGAGCACGTGTGTGTGCCGGGCAGTGTGTTTTACGGTGCTTCACACAAGGCATAAGCACATGCAGGGACAAAGGAGCCCCTCAGGTGCTGCCACAGCCTCCGAGATGCTAAACAGCCCTAGGACTGTCCCTGGATGGGCTGTTGTCTCCAGGGCTTTGCTGGTGGCATGGTGCTCCTGAATTTGGGAGAAATCCTTCCTCTCCTCCTACCCTAGCAAGAGACTTTTATAAATTCAGTGGCTGAAA
>NW_010320815.1:0-7279 GCF_000700745.2 Antrostomus carolinensis | reverse complement strand
CCCCCTTGCTATACTGTGCTGTTTCTGCAACACCAAGCTAGGAGACAAAGCACGGGTGGGCAGAACTGCACCGTGGGGCTCTTACCCATTTCCCCAGTAGCCGGGGGTCCCACTCCCGGGAAGCCGGTGGGCCCTCGCCCCCAGCCCACTAGATGGTAGCAAAAGGCTGCACACGGGGAAGACCAGGCACCATGGGCTGCCCACACCCGGCAGCTGGTGGCCCTTGCTCACCTCTGGGCAGTTCAGTTCAAGCCTTTGTCCCTTCAAAACTTTACTGCCCTTAACCCTTTAATCCGCAGGATCCTCACAGCTGGTCCTTCACATGGTGCTGGTGGCAGTTGAGAGCCAGGCATGTTTCTTTAAATTGCTTTTTCCTACCTTATTTTTCAGGGGTATTCTAGTACAGGGCGCATCTAAGACTTGGTGTGGCTCAGTTTGTATCTCTGGAACACCTGAAGTACAAAAGGCACAAACAGGTCTTTCCTATTTCTCCTGCAGCTCCTCGCAGGGTTTTGCAGAGCTCTGGCAGAGATGTGCTGCACACAGAACTCCACCAATGGGACCCTGCTCTGCAGAAAGCAGGACAGTTACCCAAGTTCACCTAACTGTCTTAACTAAGCCAGAAACAAATTAAATTTGAAGTGCTACTCCCCTAGATGCAGCTAGCATTACATAGAAAATAATCTAGTTTCATGTGGCATCCAAATTACTTACCAAAGAGAATAACAAAGTGCTGCGCCCAAGCTCTGGCAGGTTGAGAGGCAAGCAGCCAGCCTGGGTGGGAGCCTTCTAAAAACCACAAACAAAACTCAGCAAAAGAGCTTCATACAGGAACACTCACGAAACAGCAGAAAAACAACCCCCCTCCCAAGCCTCTCTGAAACCCAGCACTGGAAATAAAGGGATTTGTCATCTCCTGTAGGGAATTACCACAGGGCTAAACTCACCTCTGTGCAGAGAGGTGTGAAGTGCTTGAACCTGTGAACTGCTCTGCTTTTCTTGGCTCAGCCCAGCTTACCTTAATGCCATGTGGATCCTCCAGCTGCAGAGGAGTGGGAAGGCACTTCAGTGGTTCCAGCCTGGTGGGGCTGGCCTCGCAGCCTGGACAATGCAGATGCATTACAGAGCCGAGTCCTTCTCTACATGGATGTGCATGGGATTTTGCACAGATCCACATTTTCTCTCTGTTTAAGGGCTAACTTCCTTCCTGCTATTTTCTACCCAGAGATGAATATGAGAGAGCCTTTATCAAAACACTCTCTAGACAACAGAACCACTCTGGATGTCAGTTTAGGGTCCCTCCTGCTGCAGAATGATCATCAAGTCCTTCTAGCCAAAGTGAGAAACAGGGCTGCGGTATGCCCAAGTGCCTGGGTCCTCACTCTGGTGGCTGCTCCCCAGAAGGAAAACTGCACGTTAGGAGCTCACTAACTCATTCACTAAGACCTCTGAAGAGTTTAGGTTCAAATGTTTCTGGTGGTACCTAAGCAGCATCTGGGGTTGAACCCATCTGGTGGTGGTACCATCACCACTAACGCCTCCTTTGCAAGGACCTAAATGACAGGAGAAGCGATGGAGAAGATGCTGCTGTGCTTCAGGGTGGAAATCCTGAAGTTATGAATGTGTGGAAAAGCCCAGCATCTTCCTCTTCACAGCCACATGTTTTCATGAACAGATCAAATCTGCCCCTTCTCCTGGCTCCTTCCTCCCCTTTGGCTGCAGCTCTCTCCACTGCAGTCCCGGCAGCCTTCGCATCGTTAAGCAACTTGCCAAGCTGTCCTCTGCCCGTGTGGTGCAATTGCAGAAACACAGCTGATGGTAAAACAGCACATCCTGGGCCAGATTCGCTTGCGGTGTCAAACCGAATTGCTTCACAAAGGGCTGACATTTCACAATTCCTTTCAACTTCCCGTCCGCTGCTGCTATATAACATCTACTCCAACTGTTCACAATTAAAACATGACCAAAGATTTGACTGCTCTGAATGATACAGATTCTCATCAGCAACAACAAAAAGGGAAGTGCACAGTTATTTTCTTTTCAAAAGCTTTTAATAGGACACATTTGTTTTTGTCATTTGTAAAGATTTACACTCATTTTTTGTCTTTTTTCTTTTTTAAAAAAGGAACATTTGAACCCAATTTTCCCCATGAATACCACCTTTTGTTGCCCTGACCAAAAGACCTCGTTTTGGCCTATATACCTGATACAGTATAACAATATCTTAACTATTAAATACAAAGTTCTATAATATATACTAGGTTGTTACGGACATTGCAATGGTACTGTGCCTACTCTAGTCATCTTGTGTAATAGTGTACATGGGTTATTATAGCCAAAGGGGCAGAAAAGGGGAGACTGGGGCATAGCCTAATTTACAATGGTAATGCTTTTGTTTTCTTTTTTTTTCACCCTGAACACACGTTGTGCTGAGTGCAATCCACAGAAGTCAAAAAACAGTGTTTTCTTTGCCCTTCTCCAAAATATCTACAGTATAAAGGACCTGTAACTGAGCTATGAAAAATCAGTTCTATGTGCAAGGGGCTGCAATAATGGAATTTACATTTTTCCAGACACATCTGCAATCTCTTTTTCTCCATATGTCAGACTGGCAATAGCAGAATATCTTCCTCCCAACTGTATACAGTAAATCCACAGTAGTAAAGTGCTGGTGTGCTTGAATGAACTGGATAGCCATGCGACTACTTTGCCATCGAGAGGGGCTGAGTTTTGGGGGTAGATGTTTTATATGGGTACAGTTCTCGAACAGTAATAGCACTGCAATATCATAGAACTTGAGCTTAGCTGCTTACTTCTAAACGCCACCTGGATGCAGGCTCTGAAACTAGGCTATACATGTTGTAATACAGCAGGTCTGGCTCCAGGTGTAGGAAAAGAAACCAGTAGGTAAGAGCTGCTTCTGTCCCCAAGATGCTACGCGGACTTTTAATAATTTCGCTATAGATTTCTACAAAAATATAAAAAATTCTATCAACATAACCATTCTACAGAATTCCTGTGGATTTTGTACATTTTGTTTAAAAAAAGTCAAATTCTATAAAACCCCCCCAAAAGGTATTTAAAATTATCTTAAGATTATTGCACACACTGCAGTACATTTGTATTCATCTTTCAAAAGGGCATCTAGAAAAAACTTAGCCAGTTTAGAAAACAGACTATTTTACATGGATTTATTTTCCTGAATGCATCATCATACAGTATTTTTTATTGGCTAGTCTTTACTGAATATTCATATATGACATAAACTTTTTGTTACTTCTGCAAACCTTGTCAGTGGGCAAACCCCCAAGTACTGAAAATAGAGTAGCCTTCAGGCTTTCTGTTACATTTAGAGTTGAGCGTTGGGATTAACATCACATCACCCTTTTGTGCCATGATTTCAAGATAAAATGTTCCACGGGTTTTTTTGTAAGGAAGGAACTGTAGGAGTAGCATCATCCCAGCTACACAAACACACTCCGAATCATTAAGGAACCAGGGTTGGCAATTTTAGTGGCCTAGCTATTTTTCCAAATTATTTAGTCCGTATGAAAGGAAAAGCTAAGGTCTAGCTGAGTGTAAAACCAAAAAGGGATTAAGAATATTTCTCAGGCTTAATACACTGTAATTTTATTATTTCTTTAAATATGATCTGGGGGAAGAACTGATGAAAGGTTTGTTTGAAATCATTGCTTTAAACGGGCTTAACTCTGGATTTGGGCTGGCATACCAAAAAAGAGCGGTCTCTGTATGGGCCGATGTTGAAGAGGGGAAAAATGTCCCAGCCACAAATTAATCTAACTGCAGTAAATAGTACAGAATGTTAATCCTCCTGCTTCAAATACACTGATTGCCTGACCTCCTGCTGACCCTTACATTTCTACAGGACATGTAAATCAATGGGGATTGTTTATGGAGTAAACATCCTCAAGTGAAAATAAAGGAGCTTAAGACCTCACATGGGATGTTAGGTATAAACAGCATCTTCTTCTTGTATGGATACTTGAAGCTAATGCAGATACATGTACCAGTCTAACCTCTGAATGGATAAAAGGCTGTACATCAACATGTTGTAGTGATTTGAAAAGATCAGTAGTTCTCAAAGCTACAAACTCCTGACTGACAGAATTAATGGTTTAAAGACAAGATCCAAAGCCTTATCCACATACACAGTTTTAAACCTGTGACTATTCACACACTTCATGCCTACAGAGTCTTCTTCAGCCTACATCTTAACATGATTTCATGGAGGTTGAGTGAAGTTAATGGTTGGTTTCCATCAGTCTTGTGAAGAGAGGGAGGTGCTGAACCAGGCCAACCTCTCGTGATTTTCAGGCTGTCCTGTCCAGTTTTAAAGATTGCTTTTTGCAGAGGGCATTAGCACAGAAGGAAACAGGTAATTTCTGAGATGACTGACATTAAGGACATGTTATAAAGTAAGGATATGAATTTCATTTTTATCTACTTTGTATCATGATGTTGCTGCTTAAGGCTTTTGATAGATTGGAAATAAAATTACAGTCAGGATCATGTAAATTAACTCTAGTAGTGATAGCAAAAAAACTGACTTTCTAAACTGAACATCAACAGTCATTTCAGTACCTCCAGACTTTATTCTGTAAAATAACTTGCAGTAGGCCATGATTCTGTGGAACACATAAGCATATGATTTTAATTGTCAAGAATTACTTAAATACTATCAACCTCAAGGTAGCTGAAGCAAGAGCTTAACTTTAAACATGCGCTTAAGCCCACCGCTGTGTCATCTCTGCACTGAATTCACCCGCTGCAAACCTTAACCATGGCCTCAACCTCCTTTCCGCACAAGCGCAGAAACGAGGAGCTCCACTGCGAACAGCAGAGGTGTAAAACTCTGCAAAACAAACTGTCTGTCAGAGACGCTGGAAAAACATCTCAGAAGCAACCACAGGCTTTTCTTGCCTCAGTTTCCTAGGCACAGATGAAAATTAGCCATTGATGTGATTTTGCTAATCACCAGTGAATGATCTGTAACATCCTTTCATAATTCAGTATCGTGTACGGTTAAATGGCTCCACATCCACCACCCTCAGACACGTATCAGCATGTTGTACCTTCCTGGGTTTGTGCACCTGCTTTCACTCTGGATGTCGATTTTATGCATGATTGGAATTTTATTTTGTTAAAAAATTGCCACTGCATTTCTATACTACCCAAATGATCTTTTTCCCAGAATATTATTGAAGTCCAAGGGGAAAAATAAATTACATTAAATAAGTCTTATTTACTGCTGACTGTGGCATACATTTCCTCTGTAATGCACTAATTGGCTACATTTTGTGCTTTGCAAAACAAAATGAAACCCAAACAAACAAACAAACAAAAAAAAAAAAGAGAAGGGATTAAATATATTTTTTTTAGGTTAAAATATTCATAAAAACCAACTTTATCTCAGAAATATTCTGAGATACATAAAATAGAAGAAAATTAAACGAGTATTTAGTCACAAAATGTACTACATCCCGCAATACTAGATTCAATTAATTTAATAAAATATAATATACATATAGATTCTGCACATTGTATTGCTTTTACCTAAGCAGAACATATGCTTAAGTAAGCGTGATATAGGTTACCCACTCTTTAAACCAGCTGGTTCTTTAATCTTTCTTTGGAAATTTTTTACCCAGTGCCATTTTGGAATACAGAGTTTGTTTTTTTCGTTTTTTTTTTTTCCTATTACATGAAAGGAAGAAAACATTTGGCACCAACAGAAAAGTAACTCAGGGGTCCATTTCCGTTTGATCAAAGGAAAAGCTAGGAAGTGTCAACAAGTCTTTCTTTGGGCTAGGAGATGTTGACATACTGTCTGGAAGCAACGAATCCCCTATATCCATTGAATCCTTGGACTCACAAGATGGAGCACGCCGTCTCAAGCAAATGTCTCCACTGGCAGGTGAGATGCTGTGAGGTCCTCTAGGTAGCAAACTCTGTCCATCGGGTGGATCTATAGATATACACGGAGGGCTCAGTTTTTTCTTCTGCCGTGTTCCTTGCAAGCCTTCCATTTCACTTACCACCTGACTTATGAAGCCAGAAGAGCTAGATGTGGAATGGTGCTGAGGGCTGTTTTCCATGGAACAAATTTCTATTGAATGTCTCCTTTGATCATCTAACCAAGAGGGCGGTTTTTTTAGAAGACCCTGGGTGTCTACACTGTGGTATTTCTTCAGGTCCTTCAACGTAACGTTGCCGGTATTGCCCATGTTCCTCTTAGGAGTGAGAGGCTGAACATCTGAACAGGCACTCGAGGCTGCACAAGTTTCTGAAGTGAAAGGCTCCGAGGAACTGTTTATTTCAGATACTTCTTGGTCCACGGAATCTCCAGGTTTCTCCTGATATGAGTCTGCACAAGCACACAATGCTGGTGCCTCCTTTGAAATATTATACTGATTGTGGGAATGCTGCTGTGTATGAACACTTGCCCGGCTCCATGCAGCCAACTCTTGCGCTTCTGAGGGTGTCAGAGCCACTGATGACTCCTCCTTGGGCACAGCAGGGACATTTGGGTCAGAGAGTTCACTCATCTCGGTGTGGAGATTCTCCTTGCTATCCAAAGAGTCGTTCCTTATAGCCATCTGTATTGGAGTGCAAAGGGGATCAGGGAGGAGGTGGGTTGCCAGATGAGAGAGACAGACCAAACAAAGGTTAGTACAAGCAAGGCACAACATTTACAAGGCACTCAACTCTGCTGAGATACCTCAGCACAGACCTACCGACTCCTAGAACTCAACCTGTGCCGTGGGTTCTAGCGATTCCCACATTTCAGTGATCTGTGGGTTTGTCCCTGTGTAAGTGACAGCAGAATTTGGCCCTTCATTCTTCATAAATGGTTGACCTTTAGCTTTTTCCTCTAAGGATGGAGGGCTGCAAAAACAGAATGCTCCCACTCAGACGTATTCCTGTTATGCAAAGGATGAGGGTCTACTGCAAACCCCTTTATAATTTTAGCAACCCAGGTACAAGTGAAGAGGGAAGATGTGCAGGTGAGCCTGTGTATTCCCTTCTCTAGCTCAGGTGATGCTGAGGGCATGGAGCAGGATCCCCAGAGCCAGCAGTGCCAGAGCAACCATGCTCTGTGCCAGCATCAGGGCAACAGCCCATCCCTGGATTTGGTCCCCAGGCTGGAGCCATGACTCTGCACCATCTTATGGCAGGGGAGCTGGAAAAGCTGGAGTCCAAAGCTGGACTAATAGTAAGAATAATATTAATAATATTAATAATATTAATAATATTAATA
>NW_010320814.1:0-4646 GCF_000700745.2 Antrostomus carolinensis | reverse complement strand
TTGGCCTCAGCTCATCAATCCAGCCTGTCCAAAATATGCTTGTGCCCACAAAATGGAATTTACCATAAAGTAATTTTTCCAGGGGATCTGTTTATGTGCCTCTATCCCAGCTGTGTTTATAGCATCACAGCGATGCCAGGCATCCGTTTGCTCAGATTTTGGGGTATTTTACCACCTAGAGGGGGAAGAGCACAAAGCTTGGCAAAACCAATCCACCAGCAGCATTCCCGTTACAAAACCATTAACCCCCTGTCCCCAGCCCACTGCTGCACTGCAAAAATCCTGCATTACACACAAATATGCCTCTAAATGGAGAGTGAAAAGTTACTCTCACTTGGGCAGAAAGACTCATCTGAAAATATGAAAATTCAGCATGTGTTTTCCTTCTTAAAATATATAACAAGACAAAGTGGTTGGGCCAAACAGGCTGATTTTAGGGCATTTATCTAGATCCCTTTCTGACAATCTGAAAATAGAATTTATGGGGACAAAACTCAGAGTTATGTTGCCACTGCAAAACCAGATTCTCAGCAGGACCAAAATAACTATACTTGTTTCTTTTCAGTAATTCAAATTTATGAACTTATAAGGGCAAAAATCCAAATTGGAAAAAAAAAATTGTTTTCTTTAATTTTTAATATTTTTTCTCATTTCTTTTAGAATGCAAACTGTTGTCTTTCAATTTGCCATGAGAAATCTCCCATGGAAAGAAGGGCAGCCACATATATTCATGGTCCAACCTGTTTTACAGCCCCTCCAACGCGGCTGCTGTTGCTGTTCCAAAGCTTCAGGAACAGGGCACCACTCCGATTTATCAGCAGCTCCTGCTGTGCGTGGTGCAAAGCCCACTAAAGATAGTGAGAAGCTCTGCAATGACTTCAGTGACCTTTGGATCAAATGCACTAAAATATCAGCGTTATGTGCCGGCAGGGAGGCACCGGAGGAATACAGCTCTCTGCTGAAAAAAATGGAGAAGCTACAGATTTGCATTTTTCTTTGTCTCTCTTTTTTTTTAAAACACAGAATATGTCCTTGCTCATATTTGCTGCATGATACATAATGCCTTTTTCTTTTTTAAATTTTTTTTCCCAGACTCTTTTCTTGTGTGAGAGGAAAAGCAAAGGCTCACAATGAAAAATGAAGCTGTAGGTGCAATTCTGCAAAGAGATTAGCGTGGGAGGACACTTAGGCCTATGCAGAATCCCACTGAAGTCAAGGGGCCGCAGGCTCTGCCCACACAGCTCTCTTTGCCTCAGCTAATATTACAACTTGGTTTTTATTCAAGCTGCAATTTCAAAATTCATCTTAGAAATGAATACGGGCAATAGAATGTCAACCCTGCAGTACAGCCAATGCACCACACCTGGATTCATCTGTTTAAAAGTCTAATGAGGACAGATCACGATGCCAGTTCCCCACACGATCCCAAAACCAGCCTTACCATAAAGATCGTTTTAACGCATGGCACTTCACAGTCTTCTTGGCAGGCATCGTGTTGAACCCTATCTTTTTTAGAAAAATAAAAGATTCAAAGAAAAGTTATCTAATTTTGGTTGACCTCTCATTCTCAGTTCAAGGGTAAGTGGTACTGAAGTAGAAATCATTTCCATAACTGAATTGCAGAGCAGTCATTTAACAATTAATGCGTGATCTGCTTGGCAGATGAAAACTGGATATGGAAATAAGCACGTGAAAATTGGAGATACCTCTGCACAAAGAAAGGCTGCAGCTCCCCCATGTCAGACATTTAATTGGTTATTTCTTTCTTTTTCTCCCCGTGCACAAGGGGAGGAGAGGGCGATGAAATACAGAAGAACTTAACCACTTCTCTAGAGGAAAATGGAGATGATGTGAATGGCTCATTTAGCTTTCTGTGTCTTTGAAGCAGAGGAGAAGTCTCTTTTTTTCTCTCTCCACACAAGCAACCTCTCTTTTTCCATCTGCACTCACAGTTTGGACACCAGCATTCAGCAGAACAGATTCATTTCTCACTGGCATCAAACACGTAACGCCACAGCCCTGTTCTCCTGCACCAACAAAACGTTGAGATTTGTGACCAGTTCCCCTTGGCAGGTTTATGGTTATCACTCTTGCTGTAGGACTGCAAGAAATGGGACGTGTTTCGGCTCCTCCCCATTCCTGTGATCAAAGTGTCCTCCTGGGACACCAACCTAAGCACTGAGGACCTTGCCACGTGGACCTCATGCTGGTCCTGAGGGCACAGTGACACCACCCAGTGTCTTCTCACTTCAGCTCTTGAGTGAAGGGACAAGAACCAAGTCATGATTTGTAGCAGCTCTCAGATAAAAGAAAAATGAATTGTTCTGTCAGGTAAGGTAGGGAGAAGAGCAATATTACAAATCCCAAAGCTCCAGTTCCTGAAGGAAGCGGGGAACAGGAGGAGGATGTGAGATACTGAATGCTCTTGCCTGGTTTTAGACAGCTGTCCTAAGGTGGAAGTATAATAAAATTTGTGAGTGGGCTTGTGTCCTTAAGTGTACGTGTTCCTTCTCCTTTCAAACATCAAAGCACTGCAGCTTTTGAATCCTTGCCAGCCGAGGGGTCTGTACTGATGTCTGATCTTTCTGCTGCACTCTTGACCAACAGATACTGACAAAAACAAGGACTAACTGTGCACTGTCACAATAAAAATATTTGTTTCTGGTTTATATATCTCACTTCTCGGTCTCCCAGCTTCCTGTCCTACCAAAGGGCTGGGTAGTAGAGTTTGTACGGAAAGATTTGGAGTATTTCTGAGGCTGGGGAAGCAAAAAGAGGCTTGGATATAAAATAAAAAATGGCAATGAGAACAGGGAATGTCTGCCTCCCCTCCCTGCCTGCAGGATTTCCACGTCTCTCCTCGCTCTGCTAATGCCTATTAGATCTTTCTATGTCTATTACATCTTTCTTGAAGGTTAGGAGACAAGAGCTATCACAGACTTTGCAGGAACAGTAAATAATTAAATTTTCAGGTTTATTCCCTCCCATTTTTAAGCTTGCTTTTACCTGCACTGCTGCTGAATGCCAAACAGGGATGTTCACTGACCATCTAACGCTCTCCCTTCCTTCGCAAAACCTTTACAGCTCACACAGAGCTCAAGGGAAGTTTACAAAATCCAAACGACTCCTCTGTAGCATCATCCTGTCTCCTCTCTGGAGATTTAAAAAGCCCCTCACGTTGGCTATATGAATTAGCAAAGCTGGGTTCAATCCATGTTAGCTGTTGTTTGTATCTTCCACTAAAGCGTAGCAATTAATTTCTCAAGAGTCTGTCAGTGGAGCATCTCCCTGCTGAGGAAAGGCTGAGGGAGCTGGGGTTCTTTAGCTTGGAGAAGAGGAGACTGAGGGGAGACCTCATTAATGTTTATAAATATGTTAAGGGGGAATGTCAGGAGGATGGAGCCAGGCTCTTCTCAGTGATGCCCAATGGTAGGACAAGGGGCAATGGGTGTGAGCTGGAACACAGGAGGTTCTGCTTAAACTGGAGAAGAAACTTCTTTACAGAGAGGGTGACAGAGCCCTGGGACAGGCTGCCCAGGGAGGGTGTGGAGTCTCCTTCTCTGGAGACATTCAAAACCTGCCTGGACACCTTCCTGTGTGACCTGGTGTAGGTGTTCCTGCTCTGGCAGGGGGTTGGACTGGATGATCTTTCGAGGTCCCTTCCAATCCCCAACATTCTGTGATTCTGTGTTTGCAGGGAGAGTGCAGGATGACGGATCGGCGGCGTTGAGGACGAAGACAGAGGTGCATTGGCAGGGCTGCGCGGGGAACGCCGGCGGGAGCTCGCCTGCACTATGCTTGATGAGAAGCCAAAAGCGGCGTTTCATTTTCAAGAGGACTAAATCCGCTCAGAAACTGAAAAGCAAGTTTGATAAATAGCTAAGAAGTTCTAAGAAAAATGGACATGGCGGCATGTTGGGCTTGATTGCATTGATCCTGCTCCACTGTAGGCTTGGTAATGTACCACAGGATGGTATAAACTGTGCCTTAATTTCCTTGGATAAAAGGATTATCCGGAGATAAAGTATGCTGAGAAGCAGCTTTACATTTGGAACAGCCTTTCTCCCCACAGGTCCAATTAACAGTTTTGGAAACAAGTTACAGACACATAAAGAAAATTTTACTACAGTGATATTTTCTAAAATATTAGCCTGGGTTATGAAGAAGGCGTTTGTCTCATAATGAGCTTCGATAATAAACAGGGAGTGAAGATGGCATTTTTGGCCTCCTTGGATTGATTATCCAATAAACAAGTTCTTGATGAGAACTCAGCATTGCCATTTAATGGGTTCGTGCTACTTCTGTATGCACCCGTTTAACAAAGGGCTGTAATTAAATGCTGATAAAACACCTTATCTTGACACTCCAGACCGCAGCTTCTCATTTCCAACCAACGTGGTGGCAGCAATAGGTTTTCATTTGGGTTTTTTGTTATCATTGCGGCAGCAGAGCAGGGGAGGGAGGACACCAGGCACCACAAGCATCCCCAGTACCACAGAAGTAACAACAGAAGAGTAACTTCCAAAAAAGTAACTGCTGCTATCAATTTTAACAAAGCCAGTCAATCACACAGAGAAATCAAAGACATCTTTGACATCCCATCCAGAGGGGCCTTGACAGGCTGGAGAGCTGGGCCTGTGCTAACC
>NW_010320813.1:0-3221 GCF_000700745.2 Antrostomus carolinensis | reverse complement strand
ATTGCCGGCTCATGTTCAGCTTCTCGTTCCCAACACCCCCAAGTCCTTCTCTTCAGAGCTGGTCTCAAGCCACTCATCACCCAGCCTGTATTTGTACTTGGGGCTGCCCTGACCCAGATGCAAGACCTTGCTCTTGGCCTTGTTGAACTTCATGAGGTTAGCACAAGCCCACCTCTCAAGCCTGTCCAGGTCTCTCTGGATGGCATCCTATTCCTCCAGCGTGTCAACGTCACCACTCAGCTTGGTGTTGTCGGCAAACTTGCTGAGGGTGCACTCAATCCCACTGTCCATGTCACCGACAAAGATATTGAACAGCACCGGCCCCAGTACCAACCCCTGAGGGACTCGACTAATTAGCATGTAAACAGCAATCTTTCCAGCTGTAACTGTTCAAGCTTTGAACAAGTATACATACAAAATACAGGATACAAAATTATTCAGGATAGTCAAACCTGTAACTGACTGCAGAATCACTGTTCACTGGGTGCCTGGCAGTAACATTGTAGATTACATTCAGTGTAAGTAAATGTAATAAGTGAAAAATTAAGTCTATACAAAGTGCCGAGCTCTAACTTAAGAGCTCAGAAAGGGATCTCAGTCAAGAAAGGGATTAAGAAAGCACTCAAGAAAGGGATCTTACAGTCACCATGAATAGTTGCTTTGAAAAAGGAAGTCACTAAACCTTCTCAACAGGAGTCACTCTTGTGCTACCATTTTTTTAATCTTCTTCCCTAAATCTCTGCTGCTGAGCTTTTGTCAGGGGTAGGATAGTGAATAAGCAGTAAGGCGAGTTTCTTTGTGTGATACAGCCCAGCAGTTCTTACACGCTTATCAACTCCTGTTGAAGTGGTTGTGTAATAGAAAGCATTAGATTTGAAATTAAAATATCAATTGCTTGAGCCAGATACGTAACTTCATCAACATCCTAGTGGATGTTGTATCCCCTATATAAACAGGAGGCACATTTTAAAAGGCAGTAATAATAATTGTCTTACTGGATAATTAACTAATTATTACTACTGTGCAGTCATTGGATTTATATTAAGCCTTACTGAACAAAGGCTAGAACACAATATTTTGATGGTGCCATCTAAATTTGGAGATGTTTTTATTTGCTTTAGAGGAAGACAGCAAATTATACACCATGGATTAACAATTATAAGCCAAACCCAGTCTTCTGAAAGCTTCTAAAACCTAATTTTGATGAGTTTTTGAAGATAGTCAGGTCCAGACGTGGAACTATCTTATGGAACTGAAATAAGATTTCAACTTCACAACAGTTTTATTTTCAAGTGCATGAGATGGAGATAAACTGGTGGCATAACAAACATTTCCAATAAATACAGTATGTGTGATGTGCCACAGTCTAGCTGTCCCTGGGCAAGAGAACAAAATAGAAAAGAGAGAACAAGAAACCATACTTTCATCTGCATGAATGTGCAGGGACTTATGCCATTGCATTCTGCATGCAAAAATTACTTGTGTTCTTTCAATGACAAACACAACCTATGAATCATATTTTTAAAGTTAAAACTGAACAGATTAAACTGTTTGGAATATGATTAAATCAAAAGAAATTTGAATTGTTGTTTGCAGAGCTTACTTTCTTGCAGACCTATTCTACTAGGCCATCTTTGTATTTGGGCAGACTTCTTTGTTTACAGTCAGTTCACGTTTTGAGAGCTATCTTTGCAACCACAGGAGCTAGAAATTTTTTCAGTAGAAGACTAGGCTCTGAAACACACCCGTCTACTAAGAGGGGGTGGTTTCTGTCTGCAGAATTAGAAAAACAAATTTTGGTTGTTGCTCAGTACTGTAGTATTCAAAGTAAATATTTTATTTCTATTTAAATTACTATTAAATTGAAAACGTCCTAATAATCACTACCTTTAACAATATAAATGTTAACTATGGGGAGTTAAAATTCACATCTGTCTTTATCTCAGTCAAGGTAGGAGTTACCTTTCTGTTTTTTCGCAGTGTGAGTTTTTCAGAGCACTTTTCTGTGAAGTACAGGAAGTTTATCACTGAATGCCAGATTTTATCTTCTCTTTATAGTCAGTCCTGATCTAGCTTTTCACATTCTCCTTTTTATAGCCACTCACCACAATGCTAAATTACTTTGACTTTTTTTCCCAAATAATACCTAAAAAATGCTGGAAGTGGCTATGTGCTGCCTGTGTCTCTCTAGGACCATATTCATATTGTCATTTGATTATTTGTATTTCAAGACAGATTGTAGCAATTCATAACTTTCAGCCAACTGGGTGTTAATACTATGAAGCAAACTTATGTATATGACTGCTTGTTAAATGGGAAAGGCATTATCTGTTAGGCATTCTATTTTTTACTGGATTATTTTTTCTCTTCAGCTGAATATTCAAATGAGACTTCTCAACATAAAGTATAGGATCAGTCCAAGTTTGTCTACTCTCTATTTCTTGAGTGTTGGAATATCATATAAACATGGTTCCATTTGCTCTTGTTGTTTCTATATGTTGCTGTGTGTTTTCTGGCATATTGAGAACTCTTGCCTTCTTCCAGGAGAGCCGAGTATCTTATTGACCATCAAGACCACAGGAGAGAAAAGGCTAGCACCTTTGCAATTGTATTCCTCTTTAGGATAATCGTATTTGGTGAAAGCAAATTCCCTTTGTGCCAGAGGCAAGGAAATGGGTCACTAGGATTGGTGATGTGACTATTGTTAGAACCTTCAGTAACAAAGGTAATGAGATGATACTTGCAAGCTGTTGATTAGTTCCTCTGATTTTATCTGTATTTATAGATTGAATGGAAAACATTGAAAGCTCCGGCAGATTTTTTTTTCTCTAGATTTGCCATATTGTAACAAATATTTGTGGGGTATATTTTTGCCTTTTGGCCAGAACTCTTGCATAAGGCTTTAGTTCATGTTGGGTCTGCAGAAAAAAATGTTGGAAAAAGAAAGAGCAAGCTGAGTACATGGTACTTCTCCAACCAGTTGTCACTTTGATTTCCACGTCCAGACTCATGTCTGGGTTTGGGTAAAATCAAAATAGCTTTCAGGCACCACTGGAAGACTAAATTAGAAATGGCACTGTCATTGAAAATAGGCCCCAGCAGACCTTTGTCATTCCCCTGTACCAACCAGAGCCCCAAAACTGATTTATCATTATGCATCACACTTTAAAAGGCAACTGAAAGACAGCCACCTATTCACAGAATCACAGAATCACAGAATC
>NW_010320812.1:13132-24576 GCF_000700745.2 Antrostomus carolinensis | reverse complement strand
CTTAGTGGTTTGTTGGGTTTTTTTTGCTTGTTTTTTCCCCTCCACACAGATGTAGTTCCAAATGTATGTGAAGCGTTTTTTAATTTAAAAACCGTAATTAATTAAAAACCGTAAAAGGTTTTTTTAATTTAAATAAGAATCCTAAACAGTAGAGGTGTATGTTGTGGTCAGTTCATGATAAGCTCCGTTGTATTTATCAACTGCAGTATAAACACACAGAGGGGAAAAGCCTTTATCTCTGTAGCAGAAAGATAACAGCAACACCAGACTTTTTTCTACTTAACACATACAACTTACCCTTACAGTAATTCTTTATTGTGAATGTTATTTGCGGTGCCTTTAGAAATAGTTATCATAGAAAAATAAATTCCTGGTAAAGCCTTTACCAACTTGCTGACTCCCAGATCCTGTCACAGAAAGGAGATTTCCCAACAACCCATGCAGACTCTTTGGAACAGGTAGGGTTAGAGTTCACTTCTCCAGGACAATAGTAAGTTGATTTTCCATCACTATTTTACAGTCCAGCAATACTTTTTTTTTTTTTCCTCTCTTTTTGAATCCACAACCTTGGTTTATTTGGAAAGTTGGTATTTTGAGCAAAAAGAGGCACAAAATTCATAGAGAACATGCTCAGAGATGCCAAGCAAACTGTGTAACTAGTAATCACCCTGGTAACTCAGAGCTTTGAAGCCATTGACATTAGAAATCAGGAAATTTTCTAGTACCTGTCTTTCCACACTTAGTATGTTTTGTAAGTATTTTTTAGAACAAACAATTAGTTTTTCTTATTACATCTGATTAAGCTCTCCACAGATTTTAAAATTTCTACTATATGTCAATTTACAACAAACAGACTACCCATACTTCTTTTATTTTTTTGACCCATCAGGCAGGTGGTATATTTGTGAGGAATGCTCAGACTAAGAATTGGAAACTGAATTAGAGGCTTTGCAATGGGCATTAGATTTACTTCATTTTTATCACTAAAAGCATTGCTGTCACATCATATATGCCAGGTGTTTGTTAAAATGAACATGCTGTATACAGGTTATATAACTGATTTTGTAGTGTAAATAAAGGAAAAAATATCTTTAGTGTGTGTGCATTTTTGTGTGAAGGAGGTCAGATACTGTACTTAAATTTCTGAGAAAGGGAATGCTGTGGAAGATGTTTCCTACAATAGAAATTCTGTTTATCCACTACCTGTAAAGAGACCAATGCAAAGTAAAATACACACAGAACAAAAAGTTGCAGAGATGGTTTAGAAAACATAATCATTCAACAGCTTTAGTAATTATGCATGTTTAGTAAATTTGGGACCAGTAGAAGCTTGTTCTCTATAGAACCAAAACTTGGGTAGATGCTCTCTTGAACTGAATGACAGGCTGTGTAGTGTGGTAGCCAAGAGGAGTTGGAAAAAAAAAAAAAGAGTCTGAGAAAAACCCTCTGCCCTGATCATCTGTCTACAAGTACTCAGAATAGATGAATCTGATGCTGTTTTGCATAATATTCCAGGGATGACACCTGAAATTCAGTAATAGCTGGAAAGTATCACACTACAGCATTCTTTACTGCCTCTCTTTGCCAGGGACTAGAGCACTGTAAATAAATCCTATGTCACAAGGGAGCTACACCTGAGAGGGGTTATTCAACATATTCTCACTGGAACAATGTATCAATTAGGCAACATGTTCATTGATAATGAGATTTAATGTTTTAAATTGTGAATATACTAAAAACCTAAAGAATTTATAGATTGATCTTAATCTCTGAAAATTGTATTATAAAATGTAAAGTAAAATACATCAAACTGTAGCAAGCAATCAGTAATACTGTATTATTATTATAATACTGTAACACTGGCTTTATACTTGCCAAAGCAGCAAAAGGATATTATTTATCAATATTCATGTTGCTCATTTTGTTCCAACTAGATTGTATGGTAGCAAAGTCTTAATGTTAGTACCAAGTTACCTGTAATCCCAACAAATGTTAGTCAAACATCTACAACCATAGTATATGGGAAATGGTTGAATGAAGCTTTACATTCAATTTCTTTATGCTGTTTACATTTGTGTTTTCTCTTGGACTGTCACATTCAATACTGTAGAAAAAGCTACTGTGAACTAAAAACACAGGAGTACTCAAGTTCTGCCCAAGTAAATTTTGAGTCTGAACCTGCAATCTTTTTAATTGCTGTTCAGCAGCCATGTGATGTGCTGCAAGTATGACAAATTTCTACGTTGTCTCTTTTTGCAACTTTTAAAGTTTGTCAGGTACCTGAAGTTTTGCTTTTGGGCGAAAGCATCTTCGCTTTGCCAATTCTGAGGTTTTTTTACCTAGCTAATATTAAGTCAAAATAGTATTAATGGTGTTTCACTTTGAGTGGCTCAGTGTGACAGCTCTTTTCCAAATATGCATAGAAGGGACTGCAAAAAAGAGCAGTACCATAGTGCATTAACTTTTCTGCAATAATTTTTACCATAAATACTTGCCAAAGATATAGGACAGAGTGATCCAGATCCCACTGATGCGTGGCAGGGCTCTAACCCATTTTCTCTGAATTCCCAGGAGTGTTACCATCATCAAATGTCAGGTCAGTGAGCTCTGTCCCAGCAAGCTGCGTGTTCAGTCCCACTTCTGCAAAAGCAGCAATGGTCACCAGCAAGCAAGGTGCCCTTTCTGCTGGCAGCAGCAGCCCTGCTCTGGGTTGGCCAGCACCAAGGAGGGAAGGTGTCTGATCAGACATGTGCTTCACAGCAGATAAGGTGTCTTGGGATACCAGCTGGATCACAGAAACAGGTTATTTATAGGGAGAAGCCATTTCTGATGAGGCTCTTCTGCTTTATTAAGCTGAAGCGAGCAAGATATTTTAGCCCAGTGAACAGGATAATACCTGGATGCCACATCCCACTACAGCAACTTTTTTCCCTAGGTTTTGCATTAGAGAAAATGTGAAAAAGTGGCATAACACAGCATTCTGTAGCATTACATCTAAACCCATTTGCAGTTCCAGCTTTTTTTTTACTTCAATGTATTTGCCCCAGGGACATAATAAACAAGAAACCAAAATGCTGTGTCTGTAAATGTAAACCATGATAACACCAGCAATAGGTACTCTGGCAGTACTTTCTCTTTGCTCTCCTTGGCCCGCAACAGCAACTGACTTACACTTGTTTTGTTGGGTTTTTTTAAAAAAAGATGGGAAGAAAAGCTCTGGCAAGGCCAGGAAATATGCTGTATATTGAAAATGAGGTTGCAAGATACATTTTAGCTTATGTGATGGATAAGTCAGTCACTTACTTGAAGAAAATTGTGGAAGGCTTTCATCTCATTTAAATTAGGGAAAAAATTCCCACTAGCTTCAGTATGAATTTTGAAGTTGCACTTAGCAACTGTCCTTCATAACCACATGCAGGCTTACAAGTATTTTTGACTGAATAGTCTCATATTTCATCACTACAGTTACTTTTATAAAACTCGTATTTAAGAGTATTAAAACTGGAATAACTTGACACAAGAATAAGAAATAGCAGTAAAGTATGTAAAATACTTTTTGATTTAAAAAGATTCCCGTCCATCTAAACACTAGTTCAGTGTTTGAATTTTCCATGTTCGTATTTCATACAGGTCAAATAAAAGTGACAAAAGTGTTTAACAAAAAAAGTTTATTACCAAAATACAATATTAAAGTCAATACGTGACAAACTCCTGTAAAGCAAAATAAATTATTCTAACATTGTACAGTATTTCAGAAGGTAGTTAAAGTAGTACTACAGACTTTGCTTCATAGTTCCAAACAGTCATCTATCAGGAACACAATCCTAGAGAGAGCTTAAGGCATGCAGCTTAATGTGCTGGATAATTTTATAAAATGAAAGTCATCCTATTTAATAAGATACAGTATCAGAATTAACTGCAGTCTTTACATGTCAGTTTTCTAAATTTTTTGTACTTTGGCTATAAAAGCAGTGCCATAGTGTTACAATACCTTTTCTTAAAAAAATACATGTACCCATGTCCATGAATATCAAATGCAAATGTAAATTTCTATTAAATATATCTTAACAAATGTTACTTTGAGCACCAACTGTACATTTTTTTAAATGATTAAATAAGTGCTTCTGAAAGAGGAAAATACAATAACTCTGACTGAATCCCTCTCTTTCCAGGCCAAGCGTAAATCAGAAAGATGAAATATGCACCTGTTTATCAGTATAGTCTTGTATGAATGAAGTTTTCTCTTTAGTAGAAGTATAGGCATTTAAAACAAAGCTGCAAGTTACAGTTTTTATCACAGAATAAAATCTAATTTAAACAAACAAGTGAATAGCTGATCATCTGATAGTGCTGTGACAGAAGATCTGAAAATATTTTAAAAGCTTAAAGAATGGGCAAGACTGCAGTGTTGGTAACTTTGAAATGTGCTTAAAAACCCTTACATAACATGCAACCAAGCCAACCATACACTTGCTAAAGCAGATAACCTGAGGAATAATTTGCTTTCAGAAAAACTAAGTCTATAAATTACTTCACATGCAGAACTTCTGATGAAGTCCATGGGAATTGTGAGTGGGAAACTAATGGCAAGCAGCATGGAGACAGTTGAAAAAATAAATCTCTGTGTATATGGGAAAGAATTACTCGTTGTCATTTGTTAGGACTGATAACAGTTTTTAGAGGCAACTAACTTTCTACTATTTTATAGGAACACGTGATAAAAAAGAAAAAAGCAACAAGAAGGCAAGGGACAACTGTGAATAGATGCATCCTGCTTAGTAATCCCATTACAATGAGTCATGGTCCATTATACTTAATGCTGCAAGAGTGGCTTGCACATACACCAAAACTGTTAATTTTGATTCAAGGTTACTTGCTTTTTAAGTCTTGGTTCACTGCCTTCTCCTTAGCTTATGAATGCAAGTTTTTCACCTTTTTATCTTTCACTAGCTGAACAACTTTAAAATAAGTATCCCTTTACACAAAAATAACAATGAGGCAAAATATTGTTTCTGTGAATACTGACTGATAGTTTAGCATCACTAGGGATATCCTTGTACCTTTAATTTTTTCAACAAATGGGATCTCTGAATGAGAAAGTTGAGATATATTCCAGATAATGTACTATTTTCACATGAATTCTATATCAAAGGTAAAATATTAGTGTCAATAAGACAGTATGAATATTCCATTAAGTTTACTAACTCTAATTGAATTTGAGATCATGTAAATAAATCGTGTTTTTAAAATGTAAAACCCATCTGTAGGAATACGAAAAATAGTTTGTAACTGAAAATAATGTATACTTACTTCACTTATGTATTTAAAATATATCAAGTATCTGACACAAAAATGCTTTGACATTATATCCTGATCAATTTTTTAAGTAATATGTGTACTTTCTGCTATCTAATTTATAAACAAAATAATAGGTATTTAACCCAAAAGAACAAGTCAAATTGAGGAAATAACTTGAAAACAAAAATCATAAAATGTACTTGGAATCTTAGTGCCTTTACTCTGGCCTTTAGATTTTGTGCTGCTTCATAAAGTTATTAACAAGGCTTGTTGTTCTCTTCCTTTTTGCCACTTCTAGTCAGTGATAGCACAATAGACTGTACACTACTTATGCCACCTCCTTAGATTTACAGTTGTAGCTTATTTCTGCTAGCAGAAACGTCTAAATAAAGGAACCATAAAATACTGTTTTTCTAAGAGTAATTTTTTAAGTAATGAGCTACTAAAAATCATGTAACTGCATCCCTATGTCAAGAACTAGGCATGCTTCTGTACAGCTGCCCTTCATTTCATTGAAAGCAGAAATATATGTCCAAACTAGAAAGTTTAAATCTGGCTGCTAAAGGGCTTCGTTGGAATCGCCACTACTTCACTTGATTGAAGCATCTATTTCAAACAATTTAAGTAGCCAAATCTATAAATAATCTCAACAAAGTTGCCAGGTAATTAGCCAGTATGATAATATTCCAAATCAATACATAGATGAATGTCTTTTACTGCAAACTGCTGTAGGTGTGAAAAATAAAAAGCACTGTAATTTTAGAAGCTAAAGGCTTTAAAAGGGAGAGATTTCTATGTGTTTCTTAGAAAACAAAATAAACCTTAATTCCCTTTATTAATCCATATTATATGCACTAGTAAAATTAATTCTACAAGTGATTGGATACAGTTTTTGCTTAATATTGATTGCCTTTTTTTAATATGATTTTCTACAGGAAGATTATAATTCAGTGAATTATTTCTACAGTTACAGCTCTGCCAGACAAATGGGAAATTTAGACAGCCAGTGGGATTTCAAAGAACACCAAAGCATGTAGGTGATTCTCAAAATCCCACTTTGTGTTCACCTACATCTTTAGGAATCTACGTAGGTTTGATCTATGTTGCTTTGTGGTAGTTATTGTTAATATCTTGTTCTCATTAAAAAACATTGCTTATACATACTGCAAAGTAATCACCACAAATTAAACGTGACATATGATAAGCTGGGGTTTTTTTTAAATAGTTCTGCTGAATGTGTCAAGAAAGCCATTAAGAAACAGCAGGTCATTATTATAAAGGACTTTTTACACACTATCAATTCAAAAGATAGCAGTTTTTTAGTTAGGCTCCAATCAGACAAATAGTTATTAGCAAAACGCTTCTAGGCTCCTCAGCTCCTGCTGCTCTAAATCGACAGAAAGGATAGCAGTCTTTGTTGAAGGATGACTTGGAGTTTTTAAGGCCTTAAAAATAGATGAGGAAAAAAGAAATGCCTGTGTGTGCATGCAAGCACATGCATGCCCTCACCCACCTCCCCTCTCCCTACCTTCCAGAATCCAGGCAGTGGGGTTTATGAGATCATGTTGGAAAATTTTTACCTGGTCTGCTGCCAATTTCAAAAAAGTTCTTTGCTGAAGTACTTGGAAGGAGGAAGAAAACAAGCTTTTCAACTGATACAAAGCTTTCATACCTTTGGGTTTTAACATACTGTACTAATGCATTGTTACTGACTAGTACCTGACAATAAAAGAAAAAAAACCCCAACAATCCTACATTCTTGGCACCATATAGAGAAATAACAGGTCAAAATGGATCGTTCTATTCCCCACTCCTTTTAGTTATCTCTTAAATGATTCATCAGTCTCTGGTTAAAATACTGTACTCCTACTGAAAAAAGGACTCAGGATGGGAAATCAAGTTTTGCTTGCAATTCTTCTCTCTAGCAAGTTTCTCAGGCAAAAATTAGCAAAGAAAGAAAATATTCACTCTAGGAAACCCTCTCTTTAACTTCCTGCTTCACCTAGTTTGTGCTCTGAGTTGTGCTGTGGTCCTTATTTAGAATGATGTTTATGATTTCACCCTCATGTTCTTTCATATGATCCAGCAAATTTTCTTTGTTAGTAGACTCAAAACCACAAATGCAGCAGCAGAAGAGAAGAACACAGTATTCTGTGCCAAGATGGGGTAGAGTGGAGTTCTTTTCTAAACTGCATGAGGTATTCATCAAGTTAGGTTTTTCATTTTCATCAGAACCTGAAGTTTCATTTGTAGTCTGGTTAATAGACTCTGTAAAAGACACCAAGTTGTCTGAACTTCCTAGTATAGGTACTGTACTTTCATCTGTGCCTTCTAATAAGGTTTTGTCAGGAAGCTGCCCTTGAAACCTGAAATAATAATAAAAACCAAAACAAATATCAAAACATACAGTTGTTGCTTTTTGATAGGAACTTTATTTTGGATCAGAGTTGGGTCCTTTGAAAATTCTAGATGATAGGGCTTGGAAGTAAATCAGACATACCTGCTGCTTTGTGAAATTGCATCATTAATAGCCTTGTTCACTTGTTCATAGTTATAATTTTGGTCACTTGCATGTTTCCACATGTGGGACTTCAGGGATGGAGGATGGCTACATACATATCCACAGAGAGAACATCTAGGAAAAAAAAAGTGGAGAAAGAAAAAGAGAAACATTTTAGAAGTTAAATTTTATTAGTTTAGTAGTGGATTAGTTCTTTCAAAAGGATGAGTAAACAGAGAGATACAGGTCAATCTTCTTGTCAGTCCCTCTTTTCAGTTTCATAACTAGGTCAAGTTAGTTTGCAAAATTTCATCCTGAAATGTAAGACTATTTTTAGGGTCTGAGAATTTTTAAGTTTGCTTTTTCTGACTTCTTAAAGAACTGAATTAAAATCTTATCTGTTTGGCCTGTTAAAACTGTTTAAATACTGCAAAAAATGCAATAGTTCTGATGACTGCAGAAACATGGAGCACATTGTCATGGTATCTGGCAGACAGGTAGTGAGCTCTCTTTGTTGTTGCTCTGAACCAAGCAGGAGCTATGTAATTAGCACTGATAATTTTAATTGAACTAATACAGTCTTCCCTGGTGTAGCATATGTTAGTTCATTTAAGGATCACAGAATTGTTGAAGTTGGAAGGGACCTCCTGTGATCACCTTGTCCAATCCACCTGCTCAAGCAGGATCACCTACAGCAGGTTGCCGAGGACAGTGTCCACTCAAATTTTTAATATATTCACAGACAGAGATTCAGACAGGTGACAATTTTGTCCACAGAGTTCTCCATAAGCTCGGGTACCACAAGACAAAATTTTCTGTTTGTCTATAGACCAGTCTTATATGGTAAAGAACAAAACCTTGAAGAATAAATCCTATTTACATAGAGATGCAGTGTGTATTTACGGACACAAATAACCCAAGACTGATCAAATCCCATAGGACATTTTTCATACATGAACATACAACAGAGGAGTATTTTTACAAGTGTTTTCTAAGTTGATAAATTAGTTATCTCAGCATGAAGGAGATGAGTGATAGTGCATTACATCAGCAGAACAGTACTCATGGTAAAGGTGATGTAGCTCCTTGTGTTTTGAATGACGAAGCTACTTTACTTAGCTACCTGCTAATCTGGAAGTCTTCAGTTTCTCAAATCACATGGAAAAGACCAGGATCAATTGCAGGTGACCTTGTTCTAATAAATTATAGCTAGGAATGCATCTCAGTCTACCTCACTCTTCAATAAAAATAAGATGTTTTCTGTTCAAGCAATGTGATTCTGATATGTTAGACTATGATAAGTGTGTTAAAATTACTACTATACTAGTAAGTTTTTGTAAATTCTTAAGACCATTTGAAAAATATAACCTGAAAACATGAGAAGACCTACATAAAAGTGTTATACACTACAATTCAGCAAGATTTTACCACTTCCCTTAATGACAGTAGGATACAGTCCTTATTATAACAATAACAGGAAATAACAATATACAGGAAACTATTTCTGCTTAGACGAAGATCGTGGAGAAGAGCAAAAATCTCACAAGTTAGGTGAAGGCATGGTACATTACCTTGCTTATGTAGCAAGATAATTCTGCCCTGCTGGGGAAAAACATGTCCTTCTAGCTCACTTTTCTCTATTACTTGATTTGGAACATGCTATCCTGTTTTTCTCTTTTCCTTCTAATTTGAATGCTCATAAAGAAAATGGATGCTTTCAAATATAGGCAAGTTCACTCAGGTTGAGAACCTTAATATATCTAATAAGGCTGTTACAAAGTAATGGCATTATTAAAAATAAGCTGAGGCAGACCTTATAGTTAATTTATAGATAAAATTAGGCCAAATTTTTTTTTT
Source organism: Antrostomus carolinensis (assembly GCF_000700745.2). Classification (NCBI taxonomy): domain Eukaryota; kingdom Metazoa; phylum Chordata; class Aves; order Caprimulgiformes; family Caprimulgidae; genus Antrostomus; species Antrostomus carolinensis. The sequence goes on along the minus strand of NW_010320812.1, from coordinate 14,921 downwards.
TTTTCAAAACACAAAGATCAACAAATAATCTTCATTCCACTCTATATGCACATGTATTCCACTAGTCTTATTACATATATGATTCTGCTGTGCTACTAACACAGCTTTGTCAGTGGGTTGGTAACACAGTGAATGAAGCAACAGTTCGGTGTTGTTTTTATCCCCCTTTAATTACAGTCCCATTTTCTGAAGTACCTTAATTTACTTGGGTGATTTACCCATCAGATTTACTTTGCTGAGAACAGCATCGTGAGCCAAATGCTGTAGACCGCTTTAGCATATAGTTCAAATGAAAGACACAGAAACTCAACAGCTTTTAGCCTGATGCACTACACTTTATGTTCATGTACTTAATGTGCAGTTACAGTATATGAAAGAAACAAAATGATTTAACATTGAGTTTAGTAGTAGAACCCTTTGGATTCTAAAGGATGATTTTTCCCTACTGGTTGACCTGTGCTGAGTTATTAACTTTATTGTTCAAGTGTATCCTAAGTTGATCTACTGAGGAAACAATTATCTCGCAGCTCTGGGACGCAGGGACCAAAGCATGGAAGTTTTCAGTAATCTTCAGTAATACTAAGAGCACTTAGCAACAGTCTATTAAGTATGACAGCAGAGCAAATAGAATTTAATGCTACTAGGAACATTTTGGGGGAAAAAGTGCAGTGGAAGGACTTTGAAGTTGTAGAAGCAGATTTTTGTGAGAAGAAACCCTTACGTGAATGTGTTTCATCTGGATTCTTCCTATTGCTTTTAAAATCTTCCACTAACAAATGCTGAGAATATTCCTGATTTCCTTTCCTTTCCTAGCTTTTATTTTTTGTTGCAAATTAGCAGTAAACAATTGCACATATTTGTGCCAACTTTCTCATATATATGTATATAAAACATGCGTATCTATGGATATCTGGTATGGATATGGTATCTATCATCTCTTAAACGTGACTATTCATACTAATTCTTAACTAGGGCAGTGTAATGCCAATCTGGATTCCAACATGTAGGCTGTGCCTAGACTAGGCAAATATTAAACACAGCCAAGAGAACGTTCCTGAGTACTGGAATTAAACAATCTAACATTAAATGTTCGAAGTGCCCCTGGTATGGTTTTGGCACATGGATTCTCCCAAACAATTCCAGGCACGCTTTGGTAATTAACACGGTGCAGAAACTACTTGCAGCAGGCAGTTTATAAGTAACCACTCTGTTCTGGAGAGACCAAGCTGAATACTGTACCAGAAGGAAGTCATGGACATGTTTAATTAGCTAGCATAAACATCACCTGCGAATGCCACATCAAATCTCTTTCTCTCTCTCTCTCTCACAAAAAAAAAGTCACTGGAACAAGGAATGAATCTAGGAGGGAAAAGAATAGAATCTGAACTCTGCTTTGTATCTTAACATAACAAAATCACTACTAACACAGCTTTTTGCCAAATTAGAGCTCTTACATACTTGTACTGCTCCATTAGCTGCACTGCCTGATGCTCCTGGGGATGACACCTCATATGGCATTTCAAGCTATTCATATTTGTGGTGGCGAAGTCACATACTCGACATCTAAAGAGACAACAACAAGTAAACTAATCTGACAATTAACTGCTAATGCTATTCCAGAAATAAAAATCTATGAGAAAGCAAAGGTATCTGGAAAAACTACAGTTAAAGACTAACAACATTTACAGAAGTCCAAGTATTTATAGGCTGCACAGAGAGGTTGTGGAGTCTCCATCTCTGGAGATGTTCAAAACCCGCCTGGATGCTTTCCTGTGCAACCTGGTGTAGG
>NW_010320812.1:0-13105 GCF_000700745.2 Antrostomus carolinensis | reverse complement strand
CTCCTGAGGTCCCTTCCAACCCCTACCATTTGATGATTCTGTGATTAACTTTCCAATTAACTTTCAATTTTTGGACTGTGAGAATCTTTTGCAGTCCAAAAGAGCCTCCACCTTTGAGCAAGAATGGGTAGGCATATGAACTATGTTTCTTCCTCACATCTGTCTTGTACATCTCTACTGAAGCTGGTAAGCATCACAAAGTTTAAGGGAGATATGAATGCACTGGAACAGATGCAGCCCTGCTGCAAGTTGCTTGGCTATGTTAAGCAAAGGCAGATTGTGACCATAAGAGCTATAGGGGACATAGTGTATTTAGAAGTGAGTCTTGTTCCTCAAGAACATATGTTCTACTTAATGCAACAGCCATGTTTCTTATGACATTTTAGAAGCTAAACTATCTATTTAGTAATAAAACATGTAACTTTCAGAGCTTTATATCTGAAGCAGAAGTCAGGGACAAGATCAACATATTTAGATTCAAGTGCCCTAAGACAAGTGTGTCACATCATGCTATTTTTTTTACTTGTCACAATATCTTTGTATAAAAGCAATACATATATCAGTCTAGATCTAGATTTCGATCCATGGATTTAGATCCCAAAGTATTACACAAAATGCTATGCCTTTCATAAATATCAATATACTAGCACACAAGCTTCCTGTATATAACACACTGAAACAGAAGCCATCAAGCTCAGCTAAAATGCTGCGTACTTATTGGGACTTCAGTTGTTTCTTTTTTTGAAATGGAAAAATGTCCAGTATTTACTACATCTGGTCTATAGTGTGAAACAGTTTGAGACTGCAGGATACTTAACTTGAGATTACTCACTTTATTTTTGAAAGGACTTCTGCAGTATTAAAATCCAGAAGGTATCAAATGTACAAAAATGCATCATTGGAGCATATACAGTTTAATTCCCAGCAATTTTTGTCAAACAAATAATAAAATATGTTTACAGCTATAAAAATGGCAGCAATATAGTAGGTTGCTATCTGATACTATGAATGGCTTGAGGAATACATGTTTCAGAAGGAGAAATACCATAAATACTCGATCTTTATGGTTTTTAGGCTGTGGTTGAAGTATCCTACCAGGTCTGCAGATTTGTCTAAGGGGTTTATGAATAAATAGTAAGAAAAGCAAGCCAGATCAGTGGGCTTAAATTTAGTATGCAGCAGTCTATATCACCAATGGAAAATTTTCAAGGGTTCCTAAATCAAACAGGCTGGCTAACACCAATTCAGAAAACTACCCTATACAAGACACTCTACAGTGTCTGCTGTTCCAACCCCACTAAGCAACAAATAACGGCAACAGGGAAGATTCTGAGGAGGAAAAAAAAAATTGTTTGTATTCCACATTTGATCTCTGAGCAAATATCTTACAAATTTTTGCTGGTGTTATGGGGTATTATTATAATGCACAAATCAAAATACAACACGTCTTCTGGGTTTGCTTATCCAAAAAAGAAAGTCCCTGGCTGAGCTCACCATTTCAAGTTGTCAAGTTTCCAGAATTTGTATTAAAAAGATAGAAGTATATTAGCTCAAAAATTCTATTAACTCAGATCTGTTTTCCAGCCACTAGAGAGGGACAGAGATCCACACTGAATGAGCACATATTGAATTTGCGGGAATTTATGCAGCAACAAACAGAAAAATGCATGATTTATTTTTCTGCTGGGGACCTGAGCTATAGTATTACATGTGATTTTAGATATAAAAGTTTCTATATATATCCATGTAACACTCTTGTAGAAAAGTTACAAAATTTGATCCTAAGTGTGTTAATATTGTTTGAAACCTGTGGAGAATATGAGGGGACTGGCGACAAGACAAAGGGCAGAATTTGGCCACGCTCTGTAGAAGCCAATGTGCAAAGTAGCAATATGACAATGGAGAACACTTTGCAATAAAACAAATCCAAAATGAACTTAAGTATGCAAGGAGTTTGAGAAATATATTATTACTATTGGCCAAAGTTCAATATTACAATGTAATTATTTCCTTTTCCTCATCTAAATGCTTCAAACTGAAAAGAAACAGTAGATTGCTAGAGCAAAAGATGCATCCTGGAAAAGTTAGCAAATCTTAATTACTCAGTCTGAGTCAACCAGCAAGTGTAGCTCCTTCAAACATGCAGTAAAATTATGTAATTGAAATTCTTTAACAATAACTTCAAAATCATATGAGCAATTAAGTAACCTTTTTAGTCCAAACAAGTAATCCAGGCACATGGCATTAGCCAGCAATAACTGAGACACTTACCTATATGGCTTATCGGAATTATGAATTCGTCTGTGATTTCGTACACCAACATAAGTCGTACTTGTGTAGTCACATACATCACATCTATACAGTTTCTGGACTGAAGACTTATTTCCTATATGAAACAAAATCCATTATCTTAGAGAGCTGCATTCAGCAGTGTAAGGAGTTCTCAGATGATAATTTCAGCACGATTGAATTATGAAACATGAATTAACATTTTAAAGTAATACTTTTAAATATCTATAAATATTTAATACTTTTAAAGTACCTGGAGCAAACTGGCAATGGACATAGAGATAATAAAGGTATAGTTTATTTATCATGACAATATTTGCCCTACCATTTACTGGAATTATTAAGATTTTAGGAAAACACACTATTTCTTTTTATGTGGAGACCTTCCTGCAGTTGGGTTAAAATGTTGTGTTACAGCAAAAGATGATAAAATGTTGCTGAACCCAGCAGTTTTATTGCTTTGCAAAATGGATCAAATCAAAGGAAAGGATGAGCACTGAGAAAGGACAAGTTTCAAACTGGCAAACATAGAAAAGCAAAGCAAAAGGCCTCCTGAAGCATCTAAATCCTATCATCCACATACCCTCACTCTTTTAGGATCTTAGATGATAAAAAAATAGATACTGACCAGACATGTTAAGAAATAATTTGGAACATCTCCAAATTACTAAAAACCAATTGTAACAAAAATCATTTTTTCTTTCCAGAATGAAGGAGACTCTTGAAAAATTAATGGTTGCAGAGAAAATGGCTAATAACTAATTTAACATAGGAAAATGTGTGCCCACAAGTGCACAGTTTGAATGTTTTTGAGATGTAAATGCGTAGACTTGAACAGCCCTATTCCTGCTCCCTCACTGAATAATGGAACTGATTTGGGTTAAAATATTAACATTTGGGAAGAGGGATGGTATTTTTTATGCAGGTCATTTTCCCATTCCAGCCTATCGTGTAGCTTTCATGCACTCCTCAAAGGAGGGAACAGCAGAAACATGAAGGAACACCAAGGTCAGAGCTGTTTAAATAGGCACTACTGCCAAAAGAAACATCAAACTTTTCTTTCTGCATCTAACCTCTTCACTAGCCTAAGTAATTCTATTTTTTTTTTTTCCCAAGTGCAAGTAAGGTGCTCAAATTCATTTTATCTTTACACCAGATTCTTATTAGCTGGTTGAACAGTCAAGCCATTACTCTTGGTTATGTTCATGGGCTTTGAAGAGACCCTGATAGAGATCCTTAGGGAACTTTTCTGGTGGGTAAAGTTCATTACTAAAGTGCACCCCCAAACCAAAATAAATATACAATTCAATAAATAATGTGTGGGAGACAAAGTAAAGCTCAAATCTTGCAAGAACAGACTTCAGAAACTCTTCATGCTCATACGAAGCACATCTCTAGCACAAACAAATCATTAGTTTGTGTTGTGAAGGGGTTTACTACTTCAGAAATACACATACACCAGAAGATTCTAGGTGGAACAGAAAAGGGTGTATTAGCTGGATGTTTTTTAGTACATATTGTCTTCAGAACTCTGGTAGTATCAGTAGGTGATCTACAGTCTGAAATAAAATCTGAATAATTCTGTGCGTACCAAGATAAGAGAAAAAGCATTTTATATTTTTTACTTTAAAACATGACACAGTGCTCACTCTTCTAGTATTCTTATAAAAAATAATATGGAAGTAATATATGACATGCACTCTTTGCAAGTCAACCTTAAAGCAAAACACATCAGAATTTTTCCTACAATATGCTCATATAGTAAAATTTGTTAGTTTTTTTTTTCTTTAATGTAAATTATCAAAACAATCTTAATTATGTACCTGGAGACTTTGGAATTTCTACAGTAATTTCTACAATTATTCTTTTATGAATGCACATCTATGTAGAAGACCTCAAGTGAATACAAAGACACTTCTTGGGCTGCAGATCTATGGGAGAGCAGGGGTTAAGCTACTGCATGCTCTACTTGAATGGGGTTTCCATCTTAAATCCTGCAGCTTTAGAATAAACTGCTTCCAAATGTATTTTCTGTTACAAATTTGGTATTTTATTGGGCAGGCAGCTTAAAACAAACAGTATCTAATGAGATTTTTAAAGCGTCATGCAAACATATTATCTATTGCATAGCTGTAAGTGGCTAACCACCCAGTAGCACACACTTAGGAGCAATTATTTATACCAAGCACTACTTTATATTTATTCCTTCAACAAAAGGCACATAAATTACAATGCATCATACAATCTCTCACTGTTGCTAAATAGCAGTGGTGTCCCCCACCCTCTCTGCTAGCTTGTTTCTTGTGGGTTTGGGGCCTTTTTTGTTTTCTGGATAGCAGGAGGATATCAGGTCTCTTACAAGTGAACATGGAAATGACAGATCTTTGTTCTAGCAGCAGTAACAGGTGCTCCTGTATTGCTGCTTATTACACTATTCCTTCATTATTAGACATTTACAATCCGATCATATCCAGTGTCATAATGCTCCCTTTTAATTTATTTTATAACCATGATGAATAAAGAGACTTTTAGGACTAACTATTTCATAAACAAGAAATGAAACTGTTCCAGCTCAGGCATCTTTCACATAAACAGATGCTATGCCATAAACTTCTTTTTTTTGTGTCACTTTATAGAGATGACATCTGTTTGACAAGAGATTGCTGTACTGCAGTGGTGTCGCAATTTGATTATAAATTGGTTCTGAAATAATTTAAGCATTCCACAATATGAGTTAATAAAAGTTTAAAAGGAGAACTGTTTTCATTCAAGCCATATTACTGAATTTCATGTTTGGTAAACAATCAATTAAAGTGCATGGCTTTTATAACATTTTATAACATAATAATGAGCAAAAAATATTTTTAAAAAATCTCTAAAGTAATTAAATTTAAAGCAGGGATTTTCTCGAACTTGAAAGAGGGGCTCCTCTTCCATGGAAATTAAGTTACAAGATCAGGCTATAATCTCTAAAACCACATTATTAAAACATACTATTTTCAAAAGCAGACAGGCATCTTGATTTTCAGTCACCTTAACAGGAATTTAGCTCAAAAGGTACAGTATTCCCCAAAATCTGGCGTGTTTCAGGCATTGCAAGGTAGTTATTCCTTTATCATGACATCTTTAAAAATACTGGTTTAAAACAAACAAAACATTGTCAGAAGTAATAGTCCCAAGGTGTGTTTACAGATGTTTGTAACCAACTAAACTAAGAATGTTTTATTTCCTATTACTTCCATTAAAACATTTATGCTATTTCTTCTGAAGAAAATAGGGAACTACCAGCAGACCCTCTCTAGCCTTTTTCCTGTCTCCCCCTGACCTCAGATGGCTCTCTCAGGCTTAGCTCTTAGGGTTGTAATAAGCACAGATCAATTTCCTAAATTTAAATGCCTTCTGCATCGATGAGAGCAAACAGGAGTTGGGAAGGGTCATTTTACCTGAGGCTGATAAGGTAATTAACTTTTAAGTTTCTAACTTGTAGACTGAAAGCCAGAAAAAGAGGCAGTGTGAGCAAGAACAGAAGAGTTAGGCATCTCATTCTATCCTGACGTGTACCATGTTGCTTTAGATAAATCATTAATGGTTCAAGCCATCCACCCTGTTTCACGCTGGTTAGTACTTTTTTTCACAAGTAGTTGCATCAATTTCAGTGATTACTTTTGTACTCACTGATCAGCTGTAGAGGTGAGAGTAGAGCCCAGAAATTTCCACTGCAATCTAAGTACTATTGCAGTGCACATTTTGCTATCTCAACAGAAAAGAGCTACACGCATAAAATGGAAATACTTCAGCCTACAGTTGTTCAGAAGTTATGTAATTACTAGTATTTTTCCACAGTGTTCTGTGTAAAAATTGCAAATATTCTAATAATTACAATGTTACCTTCAGAATAAAAATGCTGTAAATATTTTCAGTAACTTTTAACTCACCAGAGAAGAGGATGCATTGAAGTTACAATAATAAATGTCGGGCCTCCAGCATACTCAAAGGGATTTTAAGATCACATTTTCTTGTAAATTTCAAGCTTTGTCTATTTTTTACCTATTCCACTACCTTAACACATCAAAGATCTAGGTTTTGTTGTTATTGTTTATGACAAACACTATTAAATTATAAGCAGATACACAATGCATACCTACTGTTACCCTGGCAACTATTACAGATACAGGTTGCATTTTTAGAATGCCTTACGTTTGCCTCTCTAGGGCTAAAACAAATGACTCACCTTGGACATTACCATAATTAAACAGAAATTTCTAAACACAGAATGGACAGTATTGTATGTATATGCTGACAGCAAACTACATTACCACAGTCAGTTTAAAAAAAGGCTTTCTTTTGTTTACTGTACATGATTTGGAAAATACTGTAGCTGCTGACAGAAGGAAAAAAAAGATTTTTTTTTTCTTAAAAATTCAGCTCTGTACCAATTGCTTTTCATAAGAAGAAATACAAGGTCCAATTACAGGGGCTAAAAATGTCTTACCTACCAATAAATGTCAGTAAGATACCTCAAAACTGACTGTGGCAAGTTTTGCACACTGCAAAGAACATAAATTTAAGGTTATGCACAGGCACAGAAACATTTCAGCATAAATGACATATTAAAACCAGTTTCATAGCAAACAGAAGTAATGTTATGACTGACTTTTTGTAATTTCAAGTGTAAATACAAACAGTACCTTCTCTTTCATCTACTTCGTTGGAGACTATTAGTTTATTAGATGTAGCTGTTGAAAAGATATCTGGAAGACTGTGTTGTTCTCTTTCATGATTTCGCAGTTGGCTCTGAAAAAAACCAATTTCCCACATTTAAATATACACCACAAACATACACTGGTCACTTCAAATGTGACCAAATGCTATTGTGATGTTTTTACTTAAGTTTTAATGACAACTGTCATAAAACGTATGTTAACATATACACAGATTATTCCCTCAGGTAATTTTACTAGAAACAAAACAAAGTAAATAACATTAATTAATAACAGAAATGATTGATGAGAGTGACTGAGAGGATTATATGATTTGTCTTTATTTAGAAAATAAATTTCCTTCTTCCCTTGTTCCTATAGACAAGCGGCAAACAGTTCTTCCTCCAAAACTATTATACTCCAAAAGCAGTATTAGATTAGAAGATGACTTGTGTGAAATTGACTCAATTTTCATATTGCCTAGTGATTTAAGATTATGTTATTCCTGCTTCTACTTGCTTGGGGAGGAGAGGCGAGAGAGAGCCTTTTGCTACCCTACCTGTATATTTTTTTCAAACTAGCACTAAACAACAGTAAATATGGGAAAATTTGCAGAGTTTCAACTGTACAGCTAGATACTGACACCATCTATTCTATATTTGTGAGTACTTAGGAACACACTCACCAGCACTAATTGCTTAAAATAGCACTTATAAAAATGGCAGAAGTACATCATTCTGCCCTGGTGTGTAATCTTTCAGATCTAAGTTCTACAAAATGTGCAGACCAACACAACAGCAGGGCAAAAAATAAAATAATTTCTTCTTCAAAGTGTCTCATGTTACCTGCAAATACCATGATTACTTTTGCACACTGACAACCAGCAGGCACATTTGAGCATTCTTTTAAACTTTCAACTATTAAGTTCTCTGATGCTTCCATTTCTTCCTGTAGTTGCTACACGTGGGCAGAAAAACAACTTGATATTAATACATCCATAAGGTGGTTCTCAGGAAAACAACTGATGTGAGGAAGCAAGTTTATTTCAGTAGGTAAAGCAGAATAATTATGGCTGAATTATATTCAGAAAGTGCTGCTGGCAATAATCCCCAATTGCAACAACAACGAAGCCAGGATGTCAGACTGAATTACATTAGAAAGAGGGATCACCAGTGAGTAAAAAAGTAGCAAAATAGGTTATTTAGCTTTTATAGACAGGCACAGGAAATAACTTTACCTTATAATGAAAGGATTCTTCACATTGCTTGCACTGATACATTCTTGTTTTGCAGTGGTTGATCATGTGGCTCTCTAAATCCTTACTATTGTCAGCAATGTGTTCACAGATAGGACACTGGTACGGCTGCCTCTGACGATGGACTCTCAAGTGTTGTTTTATGTAGCCCTTATTACCACTGCTGTAATGGCAGAGGCGACAGCGGTAGGGTCGATCTACATTAGGTATATATTCTACCAGGTTACTTCCAGGAATATTTGCATCATTTGCATTTTGGCATTGTGCGTTGTCTTGTAATTCTTTCAAAATGTCATCATCAGAAGCATTCTGATCTGTCCTCTCCTTCAGTTTTTCAATGACAGTGAGTAGCGACATACTGATGCCCATTTTAATTGGTGCTTCTGATAACTCTGGCCGTTCTTTCTTTATCTCAACTATTGCACATCCACTTTGGTTTAAGCCACTAAACTCCTCTGAAGGATTCTTAAGTGAGGACGCCACTTTAGAATGAGCCACGCATGGGCCATCAGCTTCTCCTTGTCCTGTACCTGCATCTACAGCATCTTCTCCAGTCAGAGTCCTGAAGCCAGACCTTGTTAGTTCTGCAGCTCTGATAGGCATTGTAACAAGAGCTTCTGCAGCTAATGAGTGTAGTCGTAAGGACTCTGAATTTGTCCTTCTTCGTGCAGGAGGCACATTTTCATCAGTTGTTACGTTTTTATTAGAGCTTAATTCATTATCTTTCTTTTCAGTATTATTCCATCCTATTACTACTTCTTGAATTTCATCTGAACGATAAACTTCATCAGGTTGTTCACAGGTAATATGGGAGTCCTCTGAGATTAATTTTTTTTCTGTTTCAATGTCAGTGTTCATCAAGAAAGGCTTTTGTAAGACACTTTCTTCAGCACCTGGCAAACGCTCTACTATTACATTAACGTGACCCTTTTTATTTGGACTACAGCTGATGATTTTCTGTGCGGATGAAAGTAGGCTATCAGCTATCATATTATCCTGTTCAGTATCTGATACAGTCTCCTCTAAAACCTCTGTAGTAGGAGAATGCACTACAGACTGATTTAACATCTCTTCCTCTTTTACATTTGTTCCTACTGGCGATTTACATGACAGTTGCTCAGAACTGCAAATCTGAAGCTGAAGAGAAGGTTCACTACGGCTATCAAGTTCACTGTTTTCCAAAGAAAGAACAACTGTATCCACGCTAGGAGATGTGTGAGTTACAACTGTCTCTGACAAGTTGGTAGTTTCATTTTCTTCCTCAAAGATAGGATAGGAGCAATCAACCTCACCTGCATGTTTCCAAGCATGTGTTTTCAACATTCTTTGCTGACCACAGGTGTACCGACAAATCAGACACCGGTACATGCCATACTGCTCGTAAGTATACCATTTCCTCCTACCCATTTCAGGCAAATGAGTAGACTGAGTTATATCTTTACATTCCACATTTCCTGTCTGATCAGTCCCAGATTTGACACTTCCTTCCACCGGCCCTTGCAAAAATGAACTTGTGACATTTACACACTGCTGCCCTTTTGTCTGGCTGCTATTTTTACCATCATTCTCATGATAATTTTGGAAGTGGGATTCAAGTTCTTCTTGGCTTTTGGAAGCAAAATTACATTCTGAGCACATTAATATTACTTCATTTTTCTGCCCATGTTGTTTTATGTGTTCTTGTAGTGTTGAGAGAGAAGGTGATAGAAACTTACATAGACCACACTGGTAGCATGTCACCTTTTTTTTGCTTTGTGGAAGACATTCAGTCACAAAATAATCTGCTTGTAACTCTTCAGTCTTTTTAGTAGCAATAACAGATAGCTCAATTGCTTTAGCTGGGATTTCACAAAGATCATCTGTGTCAAAGGACTGTGCAGAAGCATTAGGATGGGAACGTTTTTTCCCTATTAAAAGGCATCTTTGTGACTTCTCACTTTCAACTATTTTGCTTAGTTTCTGGATAACATGGATTAGTGGATCAGTTTTACATTTTCTCTGATCTTCGCTGTTCTTCAGCGTTGGGCCAATGACTGTTTCAGAAATCAGCACAGCTTCCTGTTCTCCAATATTTGGCATCAATACTGCAACACTGCTTCCTTCTTCCATAATACCTAGGAGAAAGGGTTTTATAAAAAAATTAAAATTTATATATGCACAATAATAAAAATACCACCCAGTACTACTCAGATTCTCCCTCTAGTAAATATGGAAGCCTAATGCCACTAACTTAATAAAAACTTTCAAAATGGCTGCATAAATAGCCAAAGATTTTGAGGATGTTTAGTAGATAGTGTAGATGCTATTCAATACAGCTGGACAAAATAATTCCAAGGCAGCATATAACAGCCTCTCTCCAAGTTGTACAAGAGAAAGATAAGTATTTTTCAAGTATAGGCTGATTACCATTGTCACAGCTATTGTCTTTATCTTTACAAGGACTACACGTTTGAATACTAGACATTTAAATGAGCCAGTCATAGTAACTGGCATATTTATGTTTAAAAGCCATGATGTGATATGAAAATGTATTCCTAACATACTTATTCAAATACAGTGATGTCTCCTAAAGCAAACAACAATTTTCAACAACATAATTTACAAAAATAACCATTTTTTTCCTTGAAATCTTAGGAAAAGAAAGTAATTCTGGTATTTACTTGCATTAGTCATTTTGCTATGACCATATTAAAGACCACTCAAATGTCATATAATACTTCTTATAAATGTCATTTGCTAGAAAAGCTACTAATTGTAGCTTATTCTAAAATTCCTTAATTGTAGGGAAAATCAACTGGTACTAAAGTTATAAAGAGTAATTTTTTTCTGTTTTGAGGGACAGCTAAAGGCAATAACTATTTCCACTTATACTTCCTTTAAACATATCTAACCATAAACCACAGGCAATAATGTGGTACTGTTGGAGGTTAAATTAGAAGCCAGTATGTGTAAATTTACATGAAAACATACTTTGTGATGTGGGCAAAGCTGTGGGGTGAGGGTTGGAGCAGCCGGACAAAAAGTCTTATAAAGAAATTTACTTCTTAAAAAATGTCTAAAACCAACCTATTCAAGTTCCACTATACATACATACACTTATTTTATAAACAATATGTATCTTTATATACTATATATAAAATACAGAACATAAAGAGATGCTAGATATTTCTTTTACCGATCATCCTCCTTGAAAATGTATCCCAAGTTCTTTCGTGTGGATTTTTTTTTTTCCCAAGAAAGATACACAGGCCAAACCAGAACTCCCAGAACTGGTCCTAAAGACACATGAAATCCATTCTTTTCTACTTATGTATTTAGTATACAACAATATAATGAACAGACATAGAAGAGTGGGTTCTGTGGTGCCCCTTTCCCAATACAGAAAAATTCTGGGCAGAACTACTCACGTTACCTTTATTTGCCATTCAACCTACAACTCAAGTTATCATCAGAACAAGCAATGTTAGTATCATTCACACCTCATATTCTCATGTAAAGTATTTCAAGTTGAAAATGCAGTGATATTTGCCAATTCTGAATCATTAAGACAAGACTACTGTCTTTCATGTTATTATTTTTCAGTGTTAGTTTGAAGATTATTTACTTGGTAATGGCCAAATTTTCCAATAAAAATGAAAAATTAATAAAATATAAATAAAGCCACAGGGCAGTTGGATCCATAATAAGTAGAAAACTAAGCTACTTAAGGCCTTAGGCCTTTAGCTGGACCTATGTAAGTAGATTAAAATGATCGATACTGCTCTGCAACAGTAGATCAATTGTAGGAAAAAGAAATTAAAAAATAAATATATTTGAAACAAAAAAAATATCATTTTACATAAGAGTATACTAAATAGGCTGCTTAATTTAAGTTCAGTATCTTCTTATTAACAGGAAACAATGTGTGTATACACAGAGTTACTGTTAAACTGAAACATCCAAGTATTTAACATTTAAAATAAAAAATAGTAGATGTCTCTGTGCATTTTCTGCTTCTATTTCTAGTACGTGTTTGGCACAGTATATTGAATGACTAACTCTTGGCTATGTGGCTATGCAAAATTATACCCCTTTCAAGAAATGTCTCCAATTATATATTAACTTAAAATAAGGTCATTATTTGAAAACCATCCTATTTAGTTATAAAAAAATATCTTGGTGTTTGTTTCATATGGGCTGTAATATGTTTAAAAACCATTACAAAAAGTAAACAAGTGTCCTTTTTCCCCTGAAAGCAGATTTAACATTATATGAAGCGCTCAAGGGAATAATATCTACTTGAAATATTTTCAATTTGAGAATGAGTTAAGGAAAATTATAAGCACACAGTGCTACTTTAAATTTACTTGGTACTTTTAAAACTTTGCAAGTAATGCTAAATAGGCAAAAATTTCCCCAAACTTTTTCATCTGAAAGCAGCACAAGAACTGAAAGATCCTAGACAGATCAGAAAAGAAACACGCTGCCATATACCGCTGCTATGTCAGGAATGAAAACAGAGGGAGTGCCTTGGGATGTACTGATCTGGGGTGCTTGCAGCTGATTGATGTACGTTACCAGATGTGTAACTATGGTATCGATGTTACGTCATTCTTTGTTTAAAGTACGTTTATCGCTTACTGCTGCGGCCTTTGGTTTTTAGAGGGATGATAAGAACTGTACACAAATACCTGGTTTTTAATAACTACTTTGCTTTCACTAAGAACAATGATGATTCACTCTCTCACGACAGGAAACTTCACCCTGGCAGACGGCTCTGCCCGCCCGTACCCTTTACGCGACCTACACGGTAATTAAAATCCGGGCTCTGGGGCCGACAGCGGGGCGCGAAGGGGAAGCTCCAGATCCGAGGAGCCGCCTC
>NW_010320811.1:0-2805 GCF_000700745.2 Antrostomus carolinensis | reverse complement strand
GGGGACAAGGCAGGCGGCTGGCGGGGACGGGAAGGCCGTATCCTTCCAAGCCGTCGCCATCGTTATCCCGGGGAAGGGCACTGGAAATGTTCTGGCTGCTTCGGAGCAAAGGGTTTGTGGAGAGCCGGGAGAGAAAGGAGACGGCGAGTGGTTGTAAAAGCGGGTGTTGGAAATGGCATCGGGGCTTGGAAGGGTGGAGGAAAAGGGTTTGTGCCCGAGAAAGGGGTACGGACAGCCCTGAGATGGGAGCAGCGAGGGAAATCACGGACAAGGAGACACTGGGGCAGGAGGGAGCAAAGGGCTGAGACCCCTCCAAAGTGCTTACACCAGGTTTATTTAACCCGTTCACAAAATCACACCCTCTTTTATTGCAGGAGACTCTTGGTTTGGTGAGTGAAGCCGTCCCAGTGCTGTACAGCCCGGTCCTC
Organism: Antrostomus carolinensis; assembly: GCF_000700745.2. Classification (NCBI taxonomy): domain Eukaryota; kingdom Metazoa; phylum Chordata; class Aves; order Caprimulgiformes; family Caprimulgidae; genus Antrostomus; species Antrostomus carolinensis. The sequence continues at coordinate 2,377 of NW_010320811.1, read as the reverse complement.
ACAGCTACAAAGGCATCTCGCGGGATATAATAACTTAGTTTCACTCTAAGGTGGGTTACAACTTACCCTGCCCGCAATTTGTATGCAAAAGATCTTCACTGCAACTTTCTATCCCCACCAGCTGCTGCCCTGCCTTTGCTCAGTCTTCTCTATGCAAACCCAAGTCTTGTAGTCTTTGTCACAGAATCACTAAGGTTGGAAAAGACCTCTAAGATCATCAAGTCCAACCACCAATCCAACACCACCATGCCCACTAAACCATGTCCTGAAGTGCCATGTCTACAGGTTTTTTGAACATCTCCAGGGATAGTAACTCCACCACTTCCATGGGCAGCCTGTTCCAATGCCCAAGAACCCTTTCAGCAAAGAAATTCTTCCTCACATCCCATCTCAACTGCCCTGGCCACAACTGGAGCCCATTTCCTCTTGTCCTGTCCCTTGGGCCTTGGTTGAACAGACCCACCCCCACCTCTCTCCACCCTCCTTGCAGGGACTTGGACAGAGCCACAAGGTCTCCCCTCAGCCTCCTTTTCTCCAGGCTCAACACCCCCAGTTCCCTCAGCCACAAGGGAACTCAGCACACTTGTGCTCCAGACCCTTCCCCAGCTCCGTTGCCCTTCTCTGGACACGCTCCAGCACCTCCATGTCCTTCTTGGACTCAGGGGCCCAACACTGAACCCAGCACTCGAGGTGTGGCCTCACCAGTGCCCAGCACAGGGGGACAATCACTGCCCTAGTCCTCTGGTCACTTTTGTTGCTCTCTGATGGACTGTGTCCCAGAACCTCCTTCTTTTCTGCGGCGTGGCACAGAAATCTTGATGCTGAATTCAGCTGAGGCCCCTCCAGACCTGAGGAAAGCAAAAGGTTCACTCCATGTCCATGGAGATGAAACAATGTTTGTTTAGTTTCTAGCGAGGTTTAAGCTCTCCTGCCTCCCACGATACGGCAGGTTTAACGTGTATGACTTTCGGCATCAATTACACAAACAGTGTAATTGTTTTTATGCTTCCATTGCCATGAACACCAACCTTAATTCATTTTTGACCCACTTGAACACCCAGAGCCCTTTCTGCAGAGCTATGAAAGCGCTGCCAACTCAGGGTTATACATCTGTACGGATGGTTGCTCCTCCTTAAGTCCCCTCTGCCTTAACTGAATGACCTACTGTTTATTTTACATAATTTCCTCAACTTGCCAGGATCACACTCATTTCTCAGCAGTGTTTGCAGTTCCTCAGAATTTATGCTGGCCTTGGAGACACGATTGGAAGTATTTAGTTTCGTGCAGAACTGGGCTTCAAACCTTCTTTGAGGGAGCCAGTTACAGCTACTTTGAAGCGTGCCTTCTCAAGGGGCTTACACACCCACTTACAAACCTGGGACCTCCAACCCCCTTTTTCCCTTGGCTGCTGCTGAAAAATAAAGTCAGAAAGAGAGGCAAAGGCTTTCTAAAATTAATGAGAAACACAAGAACATTGTCTTGAGCGTCTCTTAGCTATTTGTCAAAGAGGTTGCTCCTGGCAGAGAAAAAATCTGATGGATTTACTGTGATTTCTGCCAGCAGAAGGGTACTGGGGACCAGGAGTGTTTTTAACTACTGGAAACTACCGTGCCCCCTGGTCTCTAACTCAACGAGCAGCCTACTGGGCTGGTGGTTTGAACCCCTTGGAGAGGGGGGGACCCCCTTGCAATTATGGGGAGTGTTGATCAGTTGGTGGAGAGCGTGCAGAAGGCAGCTTGTGTGCAGATGATGTACGATCGAAGGTTAGAACCTTCACAGGAATCTCCTATGATGCTGCCAGTAGACCCTGAATGAATGACTCCCCTTATAAGGGGGCTCCCCGACTCCTTAAAATCTCTTGCCATACAATTACAGGGGAGAATCCAAGCGATGCCCCGAGGTGACAGAGTTGCAGCTGCTTTAGAAGGGTTTACACCACAATGCCAGCCCTTAGATAGGGAAGGGTGGACTTGGGGAGAAGTAGCCCAAGAATTGATTAATTATGGTCGTAAGTATGGTCCCATTAACTCTCCAGTCACTAAATGGACTCTCGGGGCTTGAGACGAGCAGAAATAAAAATAGCCCCACACCCTGGGAGTGATGAGAGTATTGGCTAACGTGGATTTACAGCCTTTTAATGACACCGCCGCTTGCAAGTTAGATGGGTTGTTTTGGTTACTGGTGGCTGGAAGTCGCTGCAGTCCGGGTGATGGAACTGCATGGCTGGGGTCGGTCTGTAACTGTGAGGATGCTTGTGCCCTTTTCTTGTTTCTGAGACTGGTTTCTGTCACAGACACCCAGCCAGTTCCCTGTCGTGGAGAGGGTTTAATGGCAAAAACATTTAGCGTTTCTAAATATCCTTACACTGGGGGTTTGG
>NW_010320810.1:0-1995 GCF_000700745.2 Antrostomus carolinensis | reverse complement strand
CATTTGGTTAGGCCTTTAGATGTCCAGGAAAGTAGGAACAAGAAATACTGTCCTAAGAGAAGAAAATAAGAAAGTTGTTTTTTTTTTTCCAAAGGAAAGGACAGTGATATAATTTTTTTTATTATAGTTTCTCATCCTCCTATTTTGCATTTTTATAGCAATTCCTCTTTTTCCATGATTACAGATATATTAATTAATAGCAAACAAACCAATAGAGTAGGGACATCTAAGCAACTAAGGACATATCAAGGTAAGTGAGGGGGTTTGGTGATGTGCTTAAATTTTGCAGTAGCTTTCAGGTGGTCTCTTGTGCCACATCCTCTGCTGAAGTGCTGGAGAAAGACTCAGTTTTGCATCAAAGTCTTCGGGTTTTGGGGGATAGCAGAGAAAAATCCCCCATATTCATCCATAGTCAATTCTAATTCTCTAAGCATTGAGTTCAACTCTTCATTCCCTGTCATGGTTGCTTTGATGCATCAAGACAAGCAGCACAATGACAGCAGCAAGGTCCAAGGTGGCCACAGATTTGTTATAATAATCAGTGGTTTCATCAGTTTGTAGGATCCTTGAATTACTTGATGGATCCTTGTAGGATCCTTGACTTACTTGATGGCTGCTATCATTAGCTCCCATCATCTTTCCAGAACTCTTCAAAGATGACACAAGTGTTAGATTCTGCATGTAAATAAAGGTCTGGTCACATAGTGTCTGTAATAAATATCAACCATTACAAATAATCCTTTATCTAAAATAGATCTATATACCCAACCAAGCAAAGATAGACTATTTATTTGGAAGATTTAATCTCTTTCCTCATTGACAAACTGTCAGGCAGCACGTCAAAATCTCTACCAGTTCATCTGCTATTCATGAAATAATTTATGAGAACAGGGCTCTCATCCACAAACTCCTTTTTTATTGCTACTTCAGGAGAAGTATTCAGCATTTGACCTGTTTTGATGGGCATTATATGACCCCTACCCATCAACCCTGCTTTTGCAATAAACAAGCATTGATATTTAGACCCTGATGAGATTGTAATGGTTGTTCATTAAACCCTAGAAACCAATTAAGGCTCTGTCCTGCCAGTATTGTAAAGAAGCTACAAAAAAAAATTATATTTTAACTCTTTTTATTGTCCTAAGTTCAGATTGCTGCATTTTGAGAGTGTCTTCTACCACATCGTCACCTCTATTTATTCAGACACTTAGAAGACGTGTCCAGTTCTGGAGCCACCAACAGCAAAAGGACATGGAGCAGTTAGAACAAGTCCAGAGGAGGCCACGAGGATGATGTGAGGGCTGGAGCAGCTCTGCTGTGAGGACAGGATGAGAGAGTTGGGGCTGTTCAGCCTGGAGAAGAGAAGGCTCCGGGGAGATATTCTAGTGGCCTCCCAGTACCTGAAGGGGCTCCAGGAAGGCTGGGGAGGGACTTTGGCCAAGGGCAGTTAGTGACAGAACAAGGGGAAATGGGTGTAAGCTGAAAGAGGGGAGATGGAGCTGAGATGTGAGGAAGAAATTGTTTGGTGTGAGGGTGGTGAGACAGTGTCCCAGGTTGGCCAGAGAAGCTGTGGCTGCTCCTCCCTGGAAGTGTTCTCGGCCAGGTTGGATGAGGCTTTGAGCAACGTGGTCTAGTAGAAGGTGTCCCTGCTGCTGGCAGGGGGGTTGGAACTAGATGATCTTTAAGGTCCCTTCCAACCCAAAACATTCTATGATTCTAAGACAAAAATTCAGCCATTAACACATTTCTTCATAGTGAAGAGTATGTTCTTCCCTGTGGTGGCCCATTGAAGTTAGTGTGGCTGGTTCTGGAAGGAAGATGACAGAACCTGGTGCAATATAATTATATAATCAGTTATATTCGGATTGAACCATGTTCAACCCAGACAAAAGTCAATAACATTATTTCAGAGATACATGAGTTCTCCAAGAACAACCTAGGCTCTGCATATAGATGAAGACCTGGCCAGGCAACATCTTTAATATAGAACAGCTG
>NW_010320809.1:9214-9570 GCF_000700745.2 Antrostomus carolinensis | reverse complement strand
GGGCTCATGCCACACTGCCCAAGTCCTAAAAACAAAGGAAGAGTCCAGGAGAATGGAGAACCACCCACTGTAGGAGAAGATGAGGTTCAGGACCACCTAAGGAACCTGAAGGTGCACTAGTCCATGGGACCTGATGAGATGCATCTGCAGGTCCTGAGGGAACTGGCAGATGAAGTTGCAAAGCCACTATCCATTATATTTGAGAAGTCCTGGCAGTCTGGTGAAGTTCCCGCAGACTGGAAAAAGGGGAACATAACCTCCATTTTTAAGAAAGGTAACAAGGAAAACCCAGGGAACTACAGGCCGGTCAGTCTCAACTCAATGCCAGGCAAGATCATGGAGCAGATGCTCCTAGC
>NW_010320809.1:0-8379 GCF_000700745.2 Antrostomus carolinensis | reverse complement strand
TGGAAGGTGTCCCTGCTGATGGCAGGGGGGTTGGAACTAGATGATCTTTAAGGTCCCTTCCAACCCAAACCATTCTATGATTCTATGAATGTTAGCTGGTTACTTGAACTCTTTTTGCTCCATGGCTTACAAAGCTTCTGGTGACAAACAGTCTGGTAGACATACTGTTATACAAGAAGGATAACATACACACAGCAAAATCTAATTTTCCTTGTGAAATTAAGATAAAAACCACATAGTATAGAATCAAGAGACCCTCTCCCTTATTCTAATCCCTGCCTTGCCCCCCACACAAGCACACACACAGACTCTTACCAGATTCTTTAAAATTTCACTCCACTTGTGTCTGTCCCATCCACACCTGCCCGCCGCCCCCCCCCCCCCAATTTTTGGTGTGGGACAGCCAAATCTTTGGGGAAAAAATGCAGTGAACCATGTGGCTTTGAAACTGGACTGGCTCCCACCCATATTTTATGTATTTTGCTGCATTCCTTCTTTTCAGAGGTAGGTATAATAAACATACCAGAAAAAAATGTGTAAGTGCACACACATTGCAAATATCTGAAAGGTTGTATTTTATGATTTTGGAGTACTATTTTCCCATTTTCCTAGATTTACTTGATTTTGCATGGCAATATGAAATCCTCAGACAGGTAAGATCAGCACTAACAACATTAGATAGCATAGTCAGCGCAACTAGAGTCACATCACGTAAAAAGGCAGCAAACCTGTACTGCAGCCCTTTAAAGCTGATGCAGAGGGGGACTGAACTCCAGAGCAAAATGTGGAAGCTATTACAGCTAAACTGAAAACAGTGTTGATAACTCATACCGTCTTCCTTACTAGTAGGGTTTCCTTCACCCCATCCCATAGATCAAAAGAAGTTTAAAGTCACCTAAACATCTCTTTGTGGTCCAAGGATCTAAGGGGCTTTGAGGACTGTTTCAGTCTGAATACAGACCCTAACCTAGCACCCATATATTACACAAGGACATATGGTGCTGCAAAGAGGAAGACCATGGTATGCTTTACCATTTTGGTTCACATAAATTGGTAATTTCCCTTTTTATGTAAAAGGATTTCTCAGGTGGTGGGAAAAAGATAAGGCAATATGAAAGTTGCTGGTTTTAAAGATAAGCATCTTTTAGGCAAATTGCCTCATAGCCAGAATGTTGCTCCCAGTCCCAGCTGTGTCTTGTCTGTGCTTCTGCAACTGACAGGATGCTAACGAAAACTATTTCTAACACTTGGGGGAAAAAAAAAATTCTCAAGGTTGACTTTTTTTTATAACTTCAAGAGAGAAGAAACAGAACATGCTTTCAGACTGCACAGGACGTGTTCAGATACATTTTTTTAAAAGTGTACAGGGTAGAGGCTTAGAGCTGCCAACTGTGCTCATTGTTTGCAGCTTCTCTTCATATATCTTGTGCTTAAAATTACATTGGAAAGACCTTTTGAAAGACCTTTTTATGCTAATCACTAAAAAAAGCCTCTAAATGCCTATTTTCTTCTCTTAGGAGACAGCCAAGATCCAAAGTACATGTATGTTCATGTTTCTTTTTTTAAAGAGAATAAAATTTGATAATTTTTTATCAAAATAATCAACTATGTTCCAGCTTCAATGTTGAACACTGTTTCTGAGCTGACTGACTGCAGAACACAGACACACAGCAGGCTATGGCTATCTAAGAGAGATAATCACAGCACCAACACACATTTTGCATGCTGAGAAGTGAAAGCTTACCTTTTGACCAACTTTTCCTCAGTTGAAGAAGAAAACAGAATTACAAGGAACAAGCAAAAGGAACCCACAATACATGGAGAAAGAGAAAGATAGTGATATACACTGAAATTTCTGTCTACCTTTATGTCTATGCATATTATCACTGTAATATGTCCACACTATTACCTCTGCATTATAGCCTGATACCTCCACTTCCTTTCTAACACATTGTTCCAGCAGATAACACTTGAAGAGGATTTAGAAAGCAAATATCTGCCTCATGAAGTAGCTGACTTCAAGTGCATACTTCAAGGATACTTTAAAAGTTAAAGACAGATCTGTAAAAGTTATTTTAATCTTATACAGTTTTTGAGTGACATCAATTCTGCCATCATCTTAGACTGTTACACGGATAGAAATACTTCAAAGGAAAGTACCAAAAAGCAAGAGATTGTTTAGCAGTAGTAAAAGTCTTGTAAGAGGAAGGAGAAAGTTAAAAACCTGTGAAGGAAATCTGGTTTGGTCTGCAAAATCATGGACATTCACTGGGACTCCAGAAGCCAGAAGAATTTAAACAAAGGTGATGTCCAGGCAGAACACTGAGAAGTTCACACTGGGCATCCAAGACTACCCCAGTGAGGGCTCCACCAGCTAAACACAGAAGGCACTGCATCAAAAGTATCCTCTCACAAAGTGGTAAAGTAGTGAACGTAACATGTATGGAAAGAAAATCACTGTCAAAGGTGGGGTAAAAGATATCTCAACAAAATGGGGATTTATTTTTTTCTTTTTTAATTCTCATATAACCCATGTTCTTTTAGAGTTAATGAGACATGGCAACAAAATTCAGGTAGCCTTTCTAGCAGAACCTCTACAGTCAACCCTGTGTAAGCGACACTGAAGTCTGACATTGAAAAATGAAACAGGTATTTTACTAGAATACCCCAAAGCAGATTTCAAATCTATCCCAAAACGGACAATTTGACATTACGCAAGAAGCACATAGTAGCCCTAGAAGACAATTTGAAAGAGAAGTCCTCCTCCAAGTGGCAAGAGACAAATATATGTCAATTGCTAACACTGACTAAAGACACATATACAGTGACACTGTTGTATGGGGAGGATTAATAGAGTATTTCTAGAGAGCAGATCAACCTGTGGCACATGCTTCTCTAGAGAGAGGCAGAAACAAAACACTTCCAAATAGCTGCAAAGCATTTAGACATCTGCACTGGGTAGCTAAAATGAATTCGCCTACACTTTGGGTAAACACTTAGGAGAGAGATTTATATACATAATCGCATCTGTATAACTGCAGCCATATTACATAATGTTAACCAGAAGGCAAAGGCAAGATGCTAGTGATGGCCTGTAGCACTGTACAAAAATTATTTTTAAAAAACCTACAAACAATGCATGTGCTTATCACAGGTTGCTGGAGACAAACAACTCAGTCTCACTGTACTTAATTTGTCTTTATCAGCTGTAATTTTTAATTTCACATAGCCATATCTTAAGAATTCCACAGACAATTGCTAGTATAGTCACTAAAAAAAAATAAACATACATTTGGCAAAAGTTTTTAATCTAAATAGTTTCATATACAAAATACAGTAAAAATAGGAAACCAAAAGTAACAATATGCAGACTTCAAGAAGTGTGCTTGTTTCTTTGCAGGTAACCACAGTATAACACACATGGTAACCATACAGTCAGAATTCGCTAAACATAGACCAAAAAAAAAAAAAATCTAGACAAGAAGAATAAGTAATTTTGGATGTTTGTGAAGGATTTCCAGAAATCATGGAAAAATACCTGTGGACAAAGTCTGCAGAAATCCACACAGGGATCTGACACATACTGGGTGTTTCACACATCATCTGTACACACAGATCCCCTGCATAGAAGCAGCAAACCCACTGTACCCTTCAGGATGCACTGGTCTTACTGGGCGCTCTCAGGTCATCTGTGTGGCTTATGCCCAGTAAGTCCTGTATCAGACAAATAGCCAGACCTTGGGTATTCCACATTCACTGAGTACATATTGTCCACATACGCCACTTCTGTCTGGGAAATGTTGTAACTTCATTAATAAATTCCATTGTTTCTCTGGCAATAGAGCTCCATCTCATCTGCAATCAGAGAAGTATCTCATATGCTTATTCATCTACTTTTTAAAAATCATTATGGAAATTATGTATTTCCTGGGGGAACCATCAGCAGGACTAACACAAGATCAACACAAGACTCCTTTTATAATTCCTTTAAAAATTAAAATGTCAACTGCTTTGGTTACAAGCCTGTGCTCTATCCAAAGCTCCATCTTACTTCTTATTCCATGAGCATTCATTCGATAGCTTTTAATCTCTGGCAAAAAATTTCTCAAATGCTCTAGATAAGTTTGTGGCATCAGACCAATTTTCCTCATCTGGATCACTGACAGGACAGATAGCAAAGTAAGCATTTCTTAAAAACCCTAGTTTCTTTAAACAAATTCAGACCGATTCCCTTTCATCAAACTTACGCTTTTCCTTCACACATGCTCCAACAGTAATTTTAACTAACCTACAAACTACTGTTACATACACTGACTTAGAGTTTCCAGGGTGGAGAATAATGACTGTAAAGTCAATAAAAGATTAAATGGCAAACATCAAGAGTCTCACTTGAGTTGATAAGAGTGAGATTATTAGAAAAGTGCTTTCAGTTTGGAATATGTTTATATGCATAATGACAAGGCACCTCACATTCCTGAAATGAAATTTAACAACTTGGCATTTTCACAACACAAGCAGAAAGAAGCATCCAGCGCAGAGAAAGGCTTACTTCAGGGGCGACGTTTTGTTACCAGCGTACACCAGCTAAAGACGCCATGAGAATGGAACATTAACAGAGAAACAGCACATCTGTACTAACTTTTCCAGAACACGTGATGACTCTGACTACAGCCAAAAATGGAGCAAAGATATGAGTTTTGGTCAGTGTGGTAAAAACCTATCAGTCTCTCTGTTTATTCTGCAGCTAAAAATCTTTCTTTCTAGTATGCTATTTACTCTGAGTCCCTATCCTACTCCAAAGGTAATTACTTCATTACTACCAGGCTCTTGTTTATTTTAGGAGAGTTTGTAGATTTTGGGGTGGGGGAAGAAAAAAAAAAAAAAATCGGCCATATAAACAAACATCATATGTTTTCCATGGCTGCTTGTAACCCTTGCAGAAAAGGTTAAGTGTGTTTTCATGTGAACCTTTAGAAAAGCTCCTTTCTTCACTGAGACCACAAGTTTAGAGATTCTGGCCTGAGAAAACAAAACCAAGCTTATTTTTGTTTTCCTATTTTATTTATTTAAGAATAAGTTCAATTTCCCTTACCAAGGACAATCAGAAGCACAAGTGGACGCGTACCTGCTCAGCTCAATTCTCAGGGACTTTTAAAAGGCTCTTGGTTTGATTTGTGACAATTCTCCTAATTTAGCACTGAATACCTCACATAGAGAAGAATCCAGGCACAGTATTCTAGTTGCAATATGCTAATTGAACCACCTTTTTACTTTTTTTGGTCCTTTCCCATTCCTGAATAGCCTACTTTCTGTTTATTACGTTGGGTTTTTTCCAACTGTGAAATTTCAGAATTCTCCAGACCAGTGAACCATCTACAACAGCACTTTTATAAACCAGTCTGAACCATACACAGCCTATGCAGATCAAATTCTGTTTCCTCTGTTTCAGACCAAATGTTGTCTCCTGTATTTGTTGTCTGTGTTTCCTATTCCTTGCAACTTCTCTGCCTTCAAATGCTGAAGGCCTAGCCAACATCTGATCTTAACAGCTGATCTAAGGGCTGTTTTATCAAACACACATTCTCAAGTCAAACAACGTTGCATCAAATATTTACTTGAGAACTCAGTGTTTTCAAAACTTGGCAATGCCACTACAGTAGTCCAGCACATCCTCTGTGAGGCATAACAATGACAAAGAATTTCAACAAAGAGAAAATATAAATAGTAACTAGTTTCCCCTTTGAATTAAAATTGTATGAATTTGTATAAAAATGTGTATAAAGATTCCTTCCTTTGTCTTTTCCCAGCAAAAATAAAAAGTCTTTGGCAAGATGATCATTCCAGACAATTCAAAATATGCCACGTCTCTACTTTGTGCGCTTTACATTACACTTTTGCCCTGGAGAAGGGGTTCTATTGTGTGCAGCTAACCCAAAAAGGGTAATAATTCAAACTATTTATCTTCAGAAAACAAAGACTGTATTTTACAATATCCTCCCACTGTTCTTGTGGGAGAGTCAGCCTAGAAGTCAAACACTGACACTCATTTTGCAGTTGGTCCCCATTTCTTGTCAATCACATGATTGCTTAAATGCTAAAATTCCATTTCAACTGAAGAAAAAATAACCCTACATGAACAAGTCTCAAGGTTTTCATGCCACTAGTTCTAAGAAAGACAAACAAAATACAAAAACTCAAAGGAATCAAATGTAGTTATCTTCAGAGTAGTTCTTAACAGATTTAAATGTGTTTGAATTTATATCTGAAACTGGTACGTACCATTTCATCTTCAGATTTCATAAGAAAATTTCCACACAGCTATCTCAGGGTGAAATTCACAAAAGAATGCCTCTCATGGACAATGGTGAAAATGACACGATTTGCTCATTCCATTTTTTACCTCAAATACATTAGATTATGAATGGAATTATACTCTCCACTAAAATTAGGAAACCTAACCTTTGCACTTCAGATGCTGTTTAAAGTCCACTAGCGTAAACATATGCAAACACATGTTTATATCTAAACATAAACTTCTAAATTATACATAGGAATAACAGTTTTATATATGTGCAGGCATGTGTATATTATTTATAAATAAAATCACCATATATAGAAATATGGTGGGTTTATATATATACACACATGAATACATAAACACATAAATACATATACATATACACACACACACTCTATATTAACATCCTACTCAGGCCTAAATATGCTCCATTCTGCATGCTTTGAGAAGCTTAGTTCAATTTAACATAAATTTTGAGCAGCACTAAATTAAGTTGGTTTTTAAATCTGTGCAGAATACGGGTCATAAATATCTTGATTCAGGTATACCCACATTACCGTGGAAGAGGCTCTCTATAAACAGAACATCTGACACTGATACTGAAGAGAATTCAGCACAATCCTAAAAATAAAGTTGTGTACAAGAGGACTGCCTAAATATTTAACAGCACGCCACAGAGGCAGAGTTGATTTTAGCAGCCTAACGTGACAGCCAAAGAGCAAAACAAAATCACATTTTATCATCCTTATATACTGCTTAAACAATCCAGACCAAACAGAGGCTTTGGGACAAAATTGTTACCTGGTAGGCCACTTCTTTACAGACCTAAAGAAACCTGAAAATAGCGTGAGACTTCAATAAAATATTATTTACTGTATAGTCTCCTGCTTGACTGTGGTAAGCAAACGCATCTTTCTCATACAATCAAGAGTATGAAATGCTTCAAATAATTTCAGGAAAAGAGAAAATTGTGAATCTACGCCACACAAAAAGTTACTTTTACAGCAGTTCTAGATACCACGTAATTTGTTTGAAAAGAGGGTCTCTGCCAGTAGGTCAAGTAACTTTGTATAGGCAGAGCATCCCGTCACATTCAGTGAAACAACACGTGTCAGTGAAGTCATGTATACAGACATACTTGCAGGTTTAAAATTAAACCAAAGATTCATAAGACTAACTAACATAATAGTGGTGGAGGTAGAGGCTATCATCTGAAAAGAAAAAACAAACAAACAAACAAAAAACCCTCCCCAAAAGAACCCCAACACAACAAAGCCTATCTATCTTCCAGTTTTCCCTTTCTTTGAGCCACTTCCTTCTCAACACCCTTGGAAAAACAGACATTTGGGCTCTGAGAAACTATGAGTAGTTCCTCATTCAACTGTGCTCTGTAGAGAAGCAGCTAAATGATGCTCTCTTTCATGTAGTCAGGAAACTGCAACAATTAGGTGTTCAAAATTTTTATGTCAGTACTTACTCAAATAAGTCTGACTCTTGGAGCACAAGCCAATGCGTTTCGTTTTCTTTAGACAATGGTACATTGTCGGGAAACTAGGATTAGACTCAAATTTATAGTAAACCCATGACATTAATAAACTACTCAAGTACAAAAATACAAACAATGGATGTAACAACGCTGACGTCTCCATTATTGCTAGCGGAATAACTTACGAATTGTGAAATATTAAAAGTATTCAAGCTGTGCCTGACATACCTATGATGAATTAACAAGTTCTGGCCTAGCTTTGAAAGCAAACATGGTAACGTTAAACAAAAGGGCATGTCTTTCTTCAGAGTTTAATTTAATAAAGCAGATAACCATTCCTTAAACTAAGAAAAATACAAAACTTAGAAATGAAGATGTGTATTTCACACTGTTTGGAAAACATTTCATTATGTGCTCTTCAAGAAAAGGGAACTCCACTATTTTGTGAAGTTCAGGTGACGGGCTCAGACATAAGTGAGGTGGATTTTGGCGTGATGCACCAGTTTTACCAGACTTCTGGGCAACTGCGATGCTGCCCTTTCCGAGGAGCAGCGGCGAGTGCCACCCCCGCAGGTTCCCGGGGCCACCGCAGCCG
>NW_010320808.1:0-1932 GCF_000700745.2 Antrostomus carolinensis | reverse complement strand
AAAACAAAACAAACCCAAACAACAAAATCTTTTGTGAATAAAACAATTGCAGAATTAATTCAGGTCACTTCTCGTAGGGTTAGTGATAACCGAAGCATCCTGTCAGCCTTCCCCGTGGAAATTAATGAAGGGAAATAAATGCTCGTTTGACAAAATAAAACGCTCGCTCACGGGTTTTACACCCCCCCCCAAAGAAAAATCTCCACCGCACCCAGGGCCCGACAGCAGCGATATTTCTCCCAGCGACACCAATAAGTGCACTTAATTTAAGACCTCAGGATGAAGTCGCAGCTTCCTCCTCCTCATTGACCTCGGTCAATAGGAGAAAAACCCTCCTGGGGGGTAGATTTGGGGTTTTTTTCTCCATTAAAGGTGTTTTGGAGTTTGAGATGTTCTCACACCCGCCACCCATCCCACCTGAGGAGCCAGAAAAATATCGAGTCCCCGAAAACGCCGCGTGGGCAGCAGCTTTAGTGTGTTTATGAAAAGGAACTGGTGGATGGTTGATATCAGCTGTTAATAAATATAATTTGTATTTAATAGTCACTTAAAAAAAGAGAAAAAAAAATTAATTAGTTTCACCATAAAGGAAACAAAAATGAGCTGAAAAACCAAAATTCTTCGGTTCGGCGCGAGCCAGGTGAGGTTGGGGCTGATGGGGAACAGTCAAAACTCTGCCCTTCATAGAAAAAATACTCTCTTTAAAAAAAAAAAAACCCCAAACAAACCCCAAAAAGATTGTTTTTGTCATCACCTGAAGTTCAATTGTTGGGTTTGTTTTTTTTTTCCATTTGGATTTTAGAAAAGCTACAAACTCTACTGACTGCAATAAAATCCGGCAACGCCGGGCACTGTGTAAAACCCCCCGGCGCCGGGAGCCCCGCAGGGTCGGGTCTTCAACCCCCTCCCAACCAAAAAAAAACCAACTTTTTGGGGAGTTTTATCCTTTCTCCCCCTTAACCACAGCACTGGGGGGAGGGGAATTGCTTTTCCCCCCCAAAAAAAAACCCCTCAGGAGGAGGAAGAGTGACAACATCGCTGGTAATGTGGGATTTGAGATGATTTTCCTCTACAGGAGGATGCACAGATGGGGAACCTGCCGCCGGGATTCCCTGTTTGGTTGTTGTTGTTTTTTTTTTTCCCTGAAGCCAACATTATGCACAATTCTGTCACATTTACAAGATTCACAGAAATCTTCCCCAAAATCTCAGTGGATTTAACAGCTGAGATTTCCCAGTGGCACTTCAAGCACTGGGAAGGAGCCCCCAGCCCAGCGAGCGGGTCCAAAAATCAGCACCGACCACAAGGCGACCTCCAGCATCCATCAGCTCGGCGTGGTGGAAGGATGGATTTAACCAAAACCGAGGGAAATCCTCCCAAAAAACCCCCAAGAACAGCCAGTGAGGCGTCACCTTTTGCCTTCCCTCCTCCTGTGCCCACGTTTTTTGCCTTCAATGTTCCCCAAATTGAAACAGAACAGGAAAAATAAAAGAGAGAAACAACTGGAATACAAACCACCCGCGACCCCCCCGGCGCGAGGTTTTGGGTTGGTTTTATTTTAACCATGATGACTTCATATTTGGGGTTACACCACTGCTGTATATCCTCATTCCTGGGTTCAAAATCATGGGAATTATTGCAATTTGAGGGGAAGATTTGCTATCTGGCATTTATTCCGAGGTATTTATTCCGGTGCCGACCCCTGGATGCATCGATTTGATATTAAAACCTTTTCACAAGGCTCAGTGGTTTTAATAAAACCAACGAGAACGACTCAAAATTGGAGTTAAACCATCGCTGGGATATTTAAAATCCATCACCAAGCAGCTTCAATGGTTTGATCCAAACTGTTAGGACCACGTTTAATAACCCTGTGCAGCTGCCTCCTTGAGAAAAGGTTTTAATTTGGGGGGTTTTTAGTGATATATAATA
>NW_010320807.1:0-18863 GCF_000700745.2 Antrostomus carolinensis | reverse complement strand
CGAGCTCGGCCCCTCTCTACGATCGCCCCACCCGCAGTGCTCGCAGCCGAAATTAGTAAGGTCGCAGCGGAAAGTTGCTGCCGGCCGCTCTCTCCTCCTTCCTCCCCGGCATCTTCCCGTTCTCCTGTCCCCGCTCCCCGCTGGCTCCTCGTCCCTCGGTGCTAACGCGCCTCCAGCCCCGCGGTAACGTGGTACGGGCGTTACGGGGTCACACCACCAGCCTGTCACCCACCACCCGCGCACACACCATCTCCCAAATCTCTGTTCTCCCTGTGTTAAGAACTGTGACAGCTCCAGCTTCCCCACGAAGCCGAAGCAGCGCAGTTCTGATTTGACTTTACCCAAATAACTTTCTGTGGGTTTGTCTGTGGTTCAGTCTAAAAGCTATTCCCTCCAAACTCATGAGCAGGACTTGCCAGAAACATACAAGATGCTTTCCATAGGTCCAGCCCAGAGCTGGTACCAAAGCCAGAGGATTTGGGGATGGAAGCTGGTAAGTTCTGTGAGCAGATTGTGACACCTCAGGCAGATAATGAGCAAGCAATATTTTGTATATGATAACATCCTCAAATGATCTCTTACTTTAGAGAAACCTCCCAGTAACACAAGACATAGTGTGTCACACACTGATGCGTTCCTGGGGCATCTTCGAGGGTGCATGAAACTGCAGCTGGGGCAGGTAAAGTTGGTTCAGGAGGAAGCAAAGAAGCAAAAGGACAGACCAGAGGCAGAAGCCATGGCACAAATCTCCCAAAGAAACTGCTGATTTGGAGTCTCTCACTGCATGAAACTCCAGCTTCAGGCATCTCTGCAGCATCTGTTCTTTCAAGAAGGAGGCTGTTGAGTGCTATTTGATACCATATCAAAAGCTACACTCCAAGCGCAGGAAACTATAGCTCAAAAATAAAAAGACTTTTAAAAATTCAGGCCCCAGGTCGAGCTCATTTTCTCCTTCTGTCTCTTGGTTTTCCTTCCTACCTCCCCCCCCCCCCCCCCTTTTTTAAGTAATTTGAAGAAACTGTAAAAAGCACGTGTCCAAAAAGGAGGGATGCAACACAACAAAAAAAGCTGTGCTTATAGCAGCATGAAGAAATAGCAGGCACGCAATCATCTGCAAGCACCTGCCCCCAGGCACCTGCCTTCAGGCCTGGAGGTGCCAGTCGAGGGTCCACGTCACTCTGCAAGGGAGGGACAGGCAAAGGGAGAAGGCTGAGAGCTTGCTGTGCTCCCAGCTCAACACGTACTCCAGGAGGACTATGGGGACCTTGAGCTGTGGTTGTAAATCTCGTCATTACTTCAGATGCTTGCCTGAACTCTTTAAAGTGGGGTTCATTTTCAGAAGATTTTAAATTTCCTGGAGGGAAATCTACTTTAAATCGTCTCAAATCTGATAACTCCAAAGGAAAAATTCATTTTGCGCACCTTAACTCAGACTCAAAGGCAGGTATTGCTGCAAACAGATGGCAAAAGAGGTTGAGCTGGTGAGGAAAAGACTGGTCTGCTCAGTCTGCAGAAAGCTCTAAGGAAGTCCTGTACAGGAGCTGGCCCTGGGTACAAACATTCCCTCCAGAGAGGGGAGAACAGTCAGACAGTGTTTACTCCCATGATACCCAGAAAAATGTCATTTGCAATGGTAGCCAAATGCAGAGTAAAGGCACAGCAAGAGGGTCCCTCCTGGCCCAGACATGGTCACCTCCAGGCACCGTAAGTGCGGCATCCAGGCTGGCCTTTAGCCTGCAGGACTTGCTCGCATTAGCCTCCTTTGCCTTATTGGATTTATTGGATTTTGAGCAATAAAAAACACACTTAGCAAGCATATCAGGGGCCCATCAGTGCTCTTTTACCTCCCTCCCTCATATGCAGGCAGGAGTGAAACTTAATGGATACAGATGGAAAAAAAACTCACAGAAAAATTCCCTTTGACCTGAAGGTTCTTTGGTTGATACTGAGGAGGAGGGAACAAGTAAATGGCTGTTTGGGAAAAGGCCTAAGTCTGACTTTCACCATACTCTGCCTTGTGCCCAAATGTTTGTTCTGAAAATAAAACGATGGCTTCGACTTATTGGCACCAGGAGCTCAAGCAAGCAGAGGCAATCTGGAGGATTCAAAGACATTCTTCTTCATCTTGAAATATATTTGTGTTTAACAATCTCAGATGGGAACTACTTTAAGCCAAAAGAATGAACTCATGGTATTTTTAGTTGGACTAAGTATCTGTGGATTTTTATAAGCTCCTATGAGAACTTTGCATGAAGTTTTTATGCTTGATTTTATGCTTTACAGTGGCTGACCTTACATGCCAGCCCCAAAACCAGTTTTAAGCTAACACAGAAATCTCTTCCTTACAATAACAAAGAAAAAGCAACTTGGATAAAAAAGCTGCCAAAGACAGAGATAAAATCAATAATTTGCTGGCATTGTTTTTAAATGAACTTCTACAATTTTTAATGTATCTATTCCTAGAAAGTATAAATTTTGCTGATTAACCTCCTGCTCCAACAAAGTGGAACCTAATTAGAGTACCAACCTAACAAGGGTGATCAGGAGTTGTAATGACTCTGTAAGTGCATCGTTTGTCATTATAAAATATCTCAGAAACAAGTTAGATCAATAGAGTGGGATTCCACAACATGCCAACCTAAATCCTCCAGAGCACCACTCTGCTGCTTACTTCTCGGGTAATGTCATTCACTGCCATCCCTCCGGTTCCTCCATCCAGCCGTTAATCCTCCGTAGTGTGTAATCTTCTTCAGGAACTGGCTGCTTAGCAAAATGCAATTCACCCTGGATGCTGACTGCTAGTGCAAGTATCCATGTTAGCCCTGCAAAGAGGTTTTCAAAAATTTCAGTGCCTTGAGGGTGCAATTAAATAACTGAGTGATTACCAAAATACGCTGGAGAATATTAAAGCTGTGAGCAGATGCCTCTGTTACATATTGCAGAAGAGCAGGTGGTACCTGCTGGTGTCAGAGCAGCCCCTCAGCACACTGAACAAATCTCCTTACTGAAATATTTAAAATTGGTAAGAAATCAACAAGATCAGCCAAGCAAATTGATTAAACTATTCATAAAGTTTAAGTAAAAAGAAAATCCCAGTTTCTGATAGAAAACCCTGCCTGCCCCACTGCCCAAATGCAGCAAGTGGCCACGGGCATCCAGATCTGCTGCTGGAGGCAGCATTTCCCAAAGGTTCATGATCACTATTCAAGCCCTGCAGTTACCTGCTGTGAGTAACTCCCAATATAGTTCCCTGGCCACACATTTTCCTGCTTCTCAGTTGCTTCCTTGCTTTCTAAACCTTATGTTCTTTAAAAAAATAAAAAAAAAATAATAAAAAAAAAGAAACAATCCTTTCTTCATTTTTTAGGTCATGTTTCATGAATTACATTGTATAATCACTGCTCTGAGAAATAAAATTATAAAGCCCATATTGATAGTTATATATACTTCACGACAACATGTTCTCCTATAGCTGTTTGCTTTCTTTTCTGTTTTATGCAAGTACATAGAATTTACTCTTCCTGCTGTTCCATGTACCCAGGGCCTAATTCTGCTCTCTCATACACTGGCAGCTATTGACATGAGTGAACTCAATTTCTAATTCACACCAGATTCATAATCAGATTAAAGACTTCTCTGTTTATGGACAAAGAAATTTTAATACTCCAAGGAAGGCTGAATTGAGATCACTGCTAGCCTGACGGCTTCCTCCAAATTACTAACTCAAGGAGTCAGGCTGCATGGCAGCACTGGGCTCGTGTGGGACAAAGACAAGGCATAGCCTCCCTCCAGTCAGCTGTGCAAAATCCTCTATTTCTTTCCTCTTACCCCAAAGAGCTCTCAATGGAAAGGCCAGCAGCTATCATACGCTACTGGTCATGGCCACCAGGTTCACACGCAGCTCAAGGTGTCCCAGGAAAGGCTGTTCCTGGAGGATGGCAACGTGGCCACGTGCACACATGTGTGTATATACACGCGCAACACCACATCCCCTGCAGCCGTCGATCTGGCTACAGCTGATGGAGGGAACGTGAAGGAGAATTCCCTGAAGTAAAGAGTGACTTCAGGCAGACTCAATAAACCAGTAGGATGCCAGGCTTCAGTCTGGCTGCAGTGCCAGGGGTTGCTGCTGCTCTGTTAACCTGAAAACTCAATGTTTGGTTACTGGGATGAGGAATTCCTCAGAGTGGACAGCTCTCCCATTGGGAAAGCACTGTATTATCCCTGCAAGGTGTTGTCTTACTCACTGGATGTATTTCCACTCCTTTTACCACCCCAAAATTCCCTCACAGCTTACTGTCTTCAGGCTCTGAGGGGTGTTTTCTAAACAGCCCAGTGTGGTTCAGTAATTGATATTTTGAACAAAACCAAGGAGAATTCCCACCATTGCTGAAAGACGTGCTCAAAACTTGTAATATCCAGTCCAATATCATAGAATGTTGTGAGCTGGAAGGGACCCACAAGGATCATCGAGTCCAACTCTTGTCCCTGCATAGGACAATTCCAAGATTCAGACCCTGTTACAATAATAATGAATTATTCTGACTAGATTTTGCCTGCAAACATGGGATGTCATGGAAATAGGATCTACATATCACTGACTCAGTACGGGAAGTATGTTGTGAGAAGTGATGGAAGTGGAAAACAGCCTGCATATAACTGCCTTGTTACCAGGGAAGACAAGCAACCAGTTTTTGAGACAGAAAACTGTAAGTGGAGGCAAGAGAAAATGGTCTGTGCCTGAAGGAACTTAAGCTGTCACCTGCAAAAACCTGCACAGATAGCAGGTGACTTTATGAGCAGCTCTCGGCAGTGCACCTCTTAGCAGGTCTCTCTGGGCTGCTGAATGAATCCTGATGAATCACTAGCAGTGGCAGAAGCAAAGTCTGTTTTGTGTATGCCTGGGTGTTACCAGACTCAAACTGGGAGTGGGGAAAGAGCAAACTTTGGTCCTTTTCATTTTCAAATGAGGCTACAGAGTAATAGTCAATACTATTTAGGAAAATAAAGAAAATGAAGCAAAAAAACATTTATGGCCACCAAACTACATTAATTTGTTTTAGCACACTAGTGCCCTAAGCCCACAAGTGTTTCATTTTCATTCCCTGTTTATGTTGTGGTCATTCCTTCAGTGCCAGAGACCAAAGTTATACTCTGCTCAGTGTAAATGCATCAGTCACACAGCATTTAAAAACTGTCCAGAAAATGCACAAAAGTGTAGAAAATTAAAAAAAAAAATATATATTGACAGATACACATACTTTACACCTGAGGAATTTCAGGAAAGAACAAATCCTTTTTCTTCAATCTCACGTGAAGCCCGTAGTGGACCCCAGGAGCACTACGCTCCATCTTACTGCATTCATTTAGTCTTCTATCTGCAGGAGCTAGTGCATTATAAATAGAAAAAGGCAAACCTGACTGATTTGTGAAGTAAATTTAATTTAATGCATAGCTATTACTCACACTGCTAACAGGATTCAATATTTCTACCATGTGAGAGCTAGAGGATAAGTAATATTTTTGCACACGTAAAGACTTACAGGAACACAGCTAACCATCTCCCTACCTATAAGCATTCCAAGTCTCATTGCACAGCACTCAAGAACAGCCACAAAATACTGGAGACATGCCAAAAGTAGTGTGCAGTGTCTTTCTGTACAAGTTTATGCTTCTTTAAGGCTTAAAATCTTGAGTGTCTTGGAGAACACTGAACTCCATACAGAATACTTAGTCTGCAAGAACACCACAGCCCTGTCCAGGGCTGATCCTCCAGGGATGTTCTTGCTTGCTGAGCATCATGTTTCTGGGTTGAGACCATACCTAAAATTCACAGTCCAGAGAGGCTTGAATGAAATGTCAAGCAAGACCAAGGGTATTTTGTCTAAGCAGGATCCTCTCCCTTATTTTCAGTATATACAACAAGCCATACAGAAGCAACCCCCCCCGCCACCTTTTTTAAAGATCAGAGCCTAGCCAGTAGCAAAAGTTCTAAAACATCAAAGAATTCCTACACTGAGAAGCTTTCCAAGTATTTCTGTACCTAATAGGCCAAGCTTATCATGATGGAATTTGATCTGATGAAATTCCTTGTCCCCTCAATGTGAAGATGTTACCCCACAATTCCTTCTTCACCTGGGATATCTGCACTAGATAACACATGCTGGCAAAATTCATTCTGAGATGTTGTGTTGGGCTGAGAAATTTTACTGCAAGCTGTTTCTATGTAGAGGTAGCATCCTGAAATCAGCTGTCAGTAAAGCTGTCATGAAAAAGAAAAAAAAAGGAAAAAAAGGAAAGTTAACATATTTAAAGGGTTTGAAGTTTTAATTAATAATTTGTAGCTATGGAGACTGAAGAAGGGAATAGGGTTTTTAATGTTAGATCTCAGAGGCTGCAGGAAAAAAGATGCTTTTCAGATTAAACAAAACAGAAAAGTTCAATGACAACAGAAAAAAAAAAAAAAGAAAGTAAATTGGCTACTGTAGACCCTTTGACTTCATCTATCTGGGTTAATACAAACCTAAGCAAAATTTTAGAAGCATGCTATCACCTGTGGGCATAAGGTAAAAAAACCAACCAAACAAAAAAAAACCCAACAAAACATTTAAAAGAATAATACTGAAACCATAATTATTCCCAATATTACGCTTCAATGTTACTGAGTAACAGACCAAAACTCTCCCTTTCTTCAAGTAGTGTAAATCTAACAGCACATAACATGGTGGGTTTTTTACAGATGAAAGCTAACCTACAATTAAATGAGTACTTTTCCTAAAACACTGCAGAGCAGTTTGCTCAAGGAGCAACACGGAGCGGTTGTCATCAGAAATTAAAAGATGCTTTTTCTGCCCCTCAAGCCAACCCAAAATCTCTTTTTTCCCCACAAGACATGTATTCCTGTCTCCCCATTTTAAAGATATTTTTACAAGGCTCCCAGGATGCTGAAGAAGGCTCTAACTCATTGACAAAATGTATAAAATAGCAGATGAGTGATTAATCTTCAGTTTTATTCTTTCCTCACAGTATTAATTTATTGTTTGGGCACAGTTTGTATATGTGCTTCTTTGTCATGGCAAAAGCCTTCATTTTAATCAAACAGGATGAAAGATGGGATAGCAAACAACCCTGTCAGAAGGACTGCAGCTCAGATTTCCAAGGTGGTTGTTACAAGGACATTGCTTTGTCTCCCCACCTCTGGAGCAAGAGAGGTGAACATGAAAATAGCAGCAGCCCCGTTCAAGCTGCTAGCAGTCATTTTGTCAGTGTTGATACCTGAGAGTGAACCTGCCTGGTCAGCTAAGGATTCTGCAGAATCTCTAATCATTGCTTCAGTGAAGGAAAATTCAAGATGGAACAAGGAATGTGCTGGTGGGGAAAAAGCTTAACCAACTATTTTAATGACGCTGGGAGAAGGCAGATCACAGGCATTTGAAGGAAAAGCTTAGCCAAAGCACCAGTAATGAAAGAGGCAATAAACCTCACATTTTAGATCTAACCCCTGTCGTAGGGCTATGGAGATGACGGTGGGGTTGTAGTCAATACCCTTGATTGCTGTTGCTTGCAGCCATAAATGCTGCTGTTTAGCATGTTCCTGGAAAACAGTCCTCTTCTTCCATGTGTGACATTTCTCAGTCTCTTCAGCTTTATGATGCCTTTTCAGTAAGAAAATATCTGAAATCCCCCTTATCTCTCTTTCTCTTTTCAATCACGAGTGTGTCAGTGACAAGCCCACGCTACTCAGCCACCATGACTGCTGCCACACTTCAGCTGACAAGTTGTGAAAGTTTTGGCTGGCCAAAATCATTGTGAACATTTTAACTTCTTGTTGTTAGAATTATGTGATGTTTGCATCTCATTGCCACATACCAGTGTACCTTCACACATATACATCAGTGAGTTTTGGTGACATCAAGCATCACATACAACTAGTTAGGAAATACTACCTCGTTATGTGAAGCAACATTACTGGCAGCTGCTCATTCCAATACCACTTAAACATGCTTAGAAATAATTTCCTTATACTTCAGCATCCTTTTTATCTTCCAGTTATAAAGAAGTAGAACACTGTGGGCAAAAGGTGTGGATCATCCACTCCTGTACTCTGCAATGAACCAAGGACTGTTTCAATGGAAATTACATTCAGTGTTATAGTGCTTAAGCTAACCAAGGAAGAAGATATGAATTAGAATGGTTCCTTCTTTCTGTTAGTCTGTGAGGCTTTTAGTAAATCCCAGAATGGTGTTGAAGACCTGTGGGACAGAAAGCATTGGGAGGAATTTGTCAAGGAGAACAATCAAGTTTCATGTGCAGTTACATGTTCTCCAGCAATTGTGCGATCTTCTGATAACTAAATACAGAAATTATATCATCCTGCTGTCAGTTTAAGTATAATACTACAATTTATGCTTATTGTGATGCTGAAGGCCTCAAACACAGGCTTCCCTAACAGCTACAGTACCTGTAGGCAAGTGCTTTTCATTACATTCACGTATAACTTCCAAGACAAATGTAACACAACCCTCCTGCACACACAATAAAAGGACACTAGTTCCAAACACACAATCCAGACATTATTTTGATTGCAGTATATTTCCTAAATCATTCTGAAAATATGTTTTTACTGAAGTGCATGATTTGTCAAAAGAGCTTCCAGCAGATGTAAGAAAAAGAGCAGAGAAACTGGAGCTCTCTTAACCAGGTACATAAACCTGCTGTTTCAGTCTCAGAGATGAATTACACTGCAGGAGCACGTTCACTAAACGTTCATGCTCTCCGTCTTGCCCTCCTACTTATGTTCAAAGAGAAGAATAGAAAAACATAAATCAAAGTCTCAGAACATATTTCTTCTCCAATTCTGAAGCTGCCATGTCTCTATACTAGAATCATAACCCCCTGCAATACAAATAAAAAGCACGGCCCAGCAATCACCACTTCAAAATAATTACAGGCAACACAGTAATTTACACTTATCTAAAGCCTTTCACCCCAAGGATCCCAAAGCAATTTATATACAATATAGATGTGGCTGATATGAAAACAATAATGCCAAGGAACTACTTGGGAATTGAGGAATTCTTTAAACTGCACAGATCTTTTCAGTCTAAAACTTTACATATGCACATTACCCTGCTAGCAGTTTGAACCAAATCTATTACAATCTTCTGTCCCAAGTTTAGGAATAGTCTAGGCATTGACAGGCATCTTCCAAACCTTTCTCTAATTTCAGTCTATGATGTTGAGAAATTAAGAAAGAAAAGGACTTGATACAACACGGCCCATCAGACATACCCAGCTTCAGGAGGTGCTTGTCCGAAGCACTCCCAGGATTAACACATTCTTCTGGAGAGACAAAAGGTCTCAATTTCTATGCCTACTTCCCTTTTCCTTTATCAAATTTAGTTCTGATCCATCCAGGCTCTGGGTAAATACTGCCTACAGGCAGAGCCTTGCTTCTTCTGTGCTAGCTCTGAAACATCATCATTTACCTACCAGCTGCTCAGTAAATTAAAGCAGACAGTCTGCGGGTGCCTGCTGGAGTCCCAGCACTGTGAACAGCACTGGGCCATGGAAGTATAAATTGGTCTTTAAACTTAGCTGTGAAATAGCTGCTGGTTCCCTAATGCTCCAACCTCACCCCTGGGGCACTGGGTGAAAGGAGGCTTAGGGAACTAAATAGGCATGTATTTCTAAATATTGGCAGGTAATCCATTTACATGTTCAAGGCAATTTTCACATGGAAAAGGCCTAGTGGCTCTTTGTGTATTATAAAACATGGATTTTGTATTGCCTTTCCTCAGTCAACAAAGTACGGACACACTAACTTTGAACACGTTAGCTGTTCACTTTGTAGAATCCCCAAAAAGCAAATTTGGGGAAAACAAAATCTCTTTTGCAATGTGAGTTATAGACGCCAGCGATAGGAAAGCCCCCTGGCAGTGTTCAGATCCAAAGAGATCACTGCCAACCGCAGCATTTTATGGGACAGCTATATATTGTTATCACATTTGAAAACTGGAAAATTGAATAAAAACACCTTAATGCCACAGGACACTTTGGTCTCAAGGGTAGGAAACTTACTCTTTTCCTTTGCTCAGAGCTCTGTAACATGTATCTCTACCAAAATACGTACATAGGCTTGTCAGGGGAATACAGGGTGTTTAATGGATTGAATATATGTGTTTGTGGGGGGGAGTTGTTTGGTTTGGGGTTTTTTTTTTGTTTAATAAAATATCATCTGGGGAAATCTTACCATTTTTGCTACCCGCATGGCACCACATTTCTGTTTCACTCCTGGGTGGCAGCTGCAGCATCTCTCTCAGCAGGGAGACAGGAGTTTGCTGTGAAAGTACAGCGAGAGAGGAGTGATTGGGTGGGAATGGTTTTGCCCTTCCTCACAATCCCTGGGCTGACAGCTGATTCACTAACAACATTGGAGACAAGTGAATTATTCAAGCAGTTTTCATAGTGGGTTGCTGGAGATGGTTAATTGCATTGCCTCACACTGGATTTCTTTTCCTTATTACTTTTTTAGGGAGCAAAGAGGCAACAAAATGAGCATCTTCCTTTAATTAGAGAGTCCTTAGAAATGGCAAGTACTCAGTGTTGTCTGTTAAGAGACAGATGCCAAAGGAAAAAAGGTGAATAAATAACAGACCTCATAATGAGACTGTTTTGGGCTAAACTCTGAAACTAAAGCAGCAAATATTATGGGGGTTATTTATTTTTTCAGTCTTCATACTGTTTCAATTTGTGGTTCACATCTTCAAGGGTTGAAAAACAATTTCATTTAGTAGAAAGGCTGCCCAAAAAAGCTATGCCAATTTATACCAGCTGGGAATCTCACCCTGTGCTAATGTTTCGTTCATCCCCATTTCTTGACATGTAACTGCCAAGGGACTGGCCTGGATCTGGAAATGTTTTACCCGAGTGTCACCAATATCACTGTCTCTTTCTCTCCCATTCTCTCTGGAGCATCTAAGCCACAACAGACTTAAAAACTGCATTTGTGAAAGTGAGTGGAGGCAAGGGAAAAAAAAAAAAATTAGACTAAGAAGTAAGACTCTGAAGTCAATTCTGGATAAAACAGGCTCTGTCATTGCCTTTATGGCAGACAGGAGTTAATTCCACAGTTCAGTTTTATCTCTGTGTTCATATATTTATGAAAATGATTTAGAATATGGAGCTTATAACTAACTGCAAGAGAGTGTATTAGATGACCCTAGTGGTCCCACAATTCCTCATCTGTGGTTTCACTGCTCTCATGGAGTGCAGCCATTGTGAGAATTTGGTCTGGAAATAGCAAGGATTTCGATTATCAGCAGAATAGGTCTTGCACTGACTTTCGAGTTCAATAAAGAATCATTGCAGAGACTTGATAACAGGGAATACATATTTGCTCCTGCCTGTGTTTCTAGTCATAGTACACTGGACTGGAACGACATTCTGGGGGTATTCAGTCTATTCCCTTGCTATTGCAGGTGACCAAATAATGAAATCCATTTTATAAACTGATGGATTGCTTTGTTCTGTCATAAGACATTTCATGTCCTGTAGTTTTATTTCTAGTTACAGAAACTTTCAGTCAGTGCCAGACATACTCTTGCTGGAAGTGTCTTTTGCAGTCTTGGGACATTAAAGCATTAGGAAGGGAGGGAGGGAGGGAGGGAAAGAAGGAGGGAAGGAGAGAGGGAAGGAAGGAGGGAAGGAGGGAAGGAGGGAAGGAGGGAAGGAGGGAAGGAGGGAAGGAAGGAGGGAAGGAAGGAGGGAAGGAAGGAGGGAAGGAAGGAAGGAAGGAAGGAAGGAAGGAAGGAAGGAAGGAAGGAAGGAAGGAAGGAAAGAGAGAGACACAAAGAGGATCCTTAAGCTTAGACAAAACTTTACTGTAATAGGTACCCATAAGAGAAAAAGTTGCTTAAAAGGAGCTGAATTCTTCAAAATTCAGAAGCACCATTTTCTACTTGCCTTATTTCAGAACAGCAAATCTATGCAAGTTCTTACCTCAGCTAAAGAGGGGAAAAAAAATTTAGTCCTTTATATACCTCTAACATACATCTGAGCCTTTAACATACCAATATAACTGTAGTCTGCTTTGCCTCTGTGGCTGTGTGCATTTACTACCCACACAGGGTGGTGCCTAGGGAGTGGTGTGGGTGCAAACTCACCTGCCAAAACACATCTGGGCACCACGGCGTGCTGTGCTCAGGCCAGGAGGTTGTGCATATTCTCCTGTACACTGGGATCTTTGAGAGACGGAGTTTGTCTGCTTCCCATGGTGAATCATAGCAGCCCTTGGAACACATGGAGCTCCACGGCTCTTGGAAAGAGCAAACATCTCAGTATGAAAAAATATGCAATCAATAAAGAATTAGGATTGAGGAGTATACTTATTTATAGTGTACATGGCTGTATGGAAAATAGGCCTTCTCAAAGAAAATTCAAGTTTTCTTACGATTAAAGTACAAACTTGGCTGTAAAAGTAGCTGTGCTGATGGAATACAATTCTGTATCTCATTTGATTTGCTTCCAGAAGATGCTCTAACTGAAAAGAGCACTATGACATTACACAACAAAATTTGTGCTAAATGGATTAAAATTATAGAACTGATAGATCTTAAAGCATAAAATTAAATGTAAGTACCTGGCTTAGTTCAGTGCTGCTGTACATTGCATTTAGAAGTGGATATAAGTGACCATTAATAAAATTCATAGTAACATTAAAAACTAGTGAGGTAGTCAATAATATTGGGAACTGCTCGATTATGTAAATCAATCGGCAGAGTAACAAAGATTTTAAAACTGCAAAATGTCAAGTATGAAAGTTTCTTAAAAGGTGGGAAATAAAATAACTGGAGATGCTGGCAATGAAAGGGACTCGTCATAGAAAATCCCCAATGAAATGTGACATCCACAGCTGAGAAGGTGTGAGAGAGAGGGCAGATCTAATATTTGGCTGCATGAGAAGCAGAACCCAAAATGCCCAAGAAGGATTTTTTTTTTCACATTTTTTAAAGGAGCTGTTGAAAATGATGGAGAAGGGGAGGGAAAGAAGAGGAGGCTGAGGGCAGAACAGGGCAGGATAGGACACACAAGTTGTGTGATGGATGGGGAGATATTATCAGCATTGAATAACTCACTCCCACCATGGCTACTGTTGGAAAGAGGCTTCTTCACCTCTAGCCTGTAAGAATGCTAATGTCTTACAGCTTCTGCACTACTTGGTGGATAGCTTGCTTGTTTATTGTAACGCACTTCCATAAATTAATACTCTTTCATTCCCTGTTAACTTTGTATCCAGCTTTATACAATTAATTAGGAAAGCGTTCAAAGACCTAGATTTTAAACCACTTAATAAGGAATGAACAGTTAATAGCTATTCCTCTCAGACTATTTAATTTAATGAGAGAATCTGCAAGAAAAGGAAGCAAGAAAAATCAATTTAGTGTATAACAAACTACAACAGAAAACAGAAATATCTGAGATGAAAATATGTATCTATCTACTGTTCGACTGTATAAGAGCATCTCTAAAATAGCTCAGGGTATTGCACATTTTTTGTAATGGTGACATAATTCATTAGTCCCACGGACCTTCTCCACCCAGTCAAACAAACTGATATTTCCACCACACCCCAGGATGTCATTGTTTCTGTCCCACCTCCTAAAAACAAAATCCAGGAACACAAGAATAGAGGAGCCTCCCCATTTGCCCCAGATCCAAGAAAAGGCTCACAAAGACAGCAATGACCTCCTGAGGTCCCAGATGCCCTCCTGAGCGCACGTGCCACTGAGTGACATTCAGCTCAGCATCGTGCTGGGCCCGGAGGCTGGAGGTCAGGGTATCACAGAAGGAAGGAGACACTGTTCAGGAGACCAGGACACATGTGGCATCATAATATCCCTGACTAGAAAAGCTAGTGAGTCCTCATCCTAACACCCAGCTGAGCAATGTGCTTTCATGCAGGACACACTCATTTGAACTAAATCTTTCTATTACGGTAAAAAAATCATGCAGCAGCAGCCTATCAGTTTTATTTTGTAAGAGCTGTCACACTGGCATCTCTCTAAAAGCGAAATTTCTTTTTATGTCAGTGGAAGGTCTGAATGCCAAATGATGGGAACATGCCCTCCTAAGTTTCTGAAACATTTTTAGTTGTTTTTTTCCCCGAGATATCTGCCACAAACAAGAAGAGCCAAGACTGAAGACAGGATAACTTAGTAAAGAGTACTGAAATACTTCTAAAAATATGCACAAGACCTAAGAAACTATCACAGCTGCTGTTATATTAGGCTTTGAAAAGACCATAAAAGAAACTGCTCGTCTACTGAGACATTTAAAATATAAGCTACGCTTTTAAAACAGAATTACTCTGGTACATACAAATCATCAGACTTTGGGTTGGGGAGAGATGTTGCTTTGGTTTTTTTTTTGTTTTAAGAACTTAGAATTTAGTAAAATCTAAGTATAAGCATTAAAAAAAAAACCTGTTAAATCTGAAAAATGGCTTTATTCATCGATACTGGCAAGATTGATTTGTGTTAAGATGAAATGAGACTTCAACGTATATAACTTTTCAAAATAGATAGTAACATGTAGCATTGCTATGATTCTGACAGTCATCTACATGATTCATCCCCTTATGGTGGTCTAGCCACCTCTCTGATTTGCCAAGGCATTTGGAATATAGGTTTGATGATACAAAGCAAAACTTTTCTTTTTTCCTCAGCTATTGCTAATTAAGCCTACCACTGTAATTCAGATCAGACCAGTAAGTCTAACTGAATAAGGAACTGGATCTCCACAGAACTAGCCCTTTCTTCCACAGTTCATATAGAAGATAGTTACAGTGAATATTGCTATTCTGCGTTAGCTTTTCTAAAAAACTAAGAGACAACCTTCAGTCAAAAAGAAGAGGAGAGGGAGAAATAATAGGGAAAGCTGTTTGGCTTTCAGAAGGCAAATCTGAATGCCAAGCCCAAGAAACTCTAAGGAGTAAGGAATAATTCCCATATTGGCCAAAAAGCAGCGAGACTGGCTGGATAAGTAAGTGGACTGGGGTAAACAACAAAAATGTTTCCTCAGCAAATCCCTGAGCCCACCCCAATAAATTTTAGTCTGGCCAGCAGCAGCCTCTCTACCAAAGAGGTAGGATGCCTCTCCATTTTCTGTTCCAGCCAGGACAGGGTTTAACCCTAGATATGTTTTTTAAAAAATCATTTTAACTCTAAAATTTATGTAATCACTTATGACTAACTCCTCATTATAACAGAAGTTATAGTATATGCAATTATCTCTTTAGCTTGGGTTTTAAATTAATATGAGTCATTCTCCTTCCATTAAAAACCTCATTTTCCACATGTACAACACTTCCAACCAGCTTTGGAAGAGAAATATCAAGGGGGCTAATTTCCCCCTGTTTTAATTTAACAGAAGAAAATAGAGTTACATAAAGGACAGATTTTAATCATTACAGTGTGTCTGAGCTCTCACAAGGAAGACTGAAAGCAATGGCAAATCTATGGGTGCATAAAAAATTCAGTGTCTTTTACTGGGTTTTAATGAGGCATTTTTTGTTTAACTGAGGGGAGGGCAGGGAAAGTTTTTTTGGAAAGAGGAAAGCATTTCTACAACACCGTAGTAAACGTACCATGGAACAAGACTTGTCCTCTTCTCTGACCCCTATTATGCTCCTGAAATTGTTCACAAAACGAAGTAAAATTGATGTGATTGTCAAATCCCCTTTCTCCAAGCACCATAATAACTTCCTGCACCTAAATACCATGGGACTTTTATCAGAAGAGAAGAAAGCTCCCAGCTTCCTCCAAGAAGCAGCAGCTTTCTTGGCATCGCCATTCTGTTTCAATGAAATTATCTAATCTATATGCTAAATTATTCTCACATTTAGAGCTCTACCACTGCTGTGCTGTCACTCTGGCACTGCCCCAGCACAGCTGGTTTTTGCTTTGAGATATTTTGCAAGGCACCACACAGGGATGCGAGGGCTGGTGTGTTCAAAGCTTGATCGAACCTTCTGGGCTTGACCCACCAGGTGTGTTTTGCACCATCCCTTTACTGTGTGGTTTACCACCTCAGGAGGCTGCTGCTCTGACAGCTCCCATCAGCTGCCCTCGCCTCTGGTGGTCTTCTCACCACAAATATACACCTTGGAACATGGAAAAATAACTTTTCAAATATTTTAACTGATCCTTGCCTATGGACATCCTGTGCCTATGGACATCTTTATGGTTGCAAGGCTGGTTTCTCTTTTTCCAAAGTCCAGGCCTGTGTGACCATATAGAAGATGCCAATACTTAGTAAGCAGCTGTCTTAAAGATGCCTTTTGAGCCCTGATTTTGACTGGCAAATGATATAGGTAGGTAAATAAAGTTTATTATGATGAACCTGAGAAAAACAACTCTCACTCCTATATATGTCCACTTTACTTTTGTATTTTACTAACTTCACTACATGTTCTAGACAGCTTCCATAGTACCAGTTCCCCTGAATAATAAGAAATTTATAACTGAGTATATTTTGGCTTCCTTTCTGTATTTCTGTTCCCATGTTAGACAAGCATAAAGATTTATAGTAGGAATATGTGCATGCACAAATATAAAATCTTGTTTCTTAGTTTTAACTTTAAAATTCACTTCCCCCAAAAAATCTGAATGTTCTTAAATGAGCCAAGAAAATTATCAAAGTAAAAAAATATTTGAGAAAGTTTGAGAAATTTAAAAGCAAGTCTTTGCTGTATTGGTTTGGCTTCGTCTTTCCATGGGAATGAGCTGAATGCATTAAGAAGACTACTAAAATACATCCCTCTTTTGCATGAAAAATATAAATTCTCTGACAAATTATTTGAAGTGGAATGTATTCAATTCCATCCCAAGAGATAACATTTAGTTTTGAGAAAAGCCAGATACATAAATGCTCTATGCACACAAGTACTTACATCTGTGTATAGTGTGGAATTTAGAAGGCACCTCCCTAAAAAAGTCATTGCTGGTAGATGACAATTGAGCGGAGAGCCCAGTACACACCTGGCCCCGTTCTGGTCAAAAAAGAAGGGAACCCCTGGCAAACCCCTGTCGCAGGAGTCAGTTTTGGGGACTCCAGGAAGGCAACCTGACAGGCTGGCACGGAGGCAGGCGGTTGCTGTCAAGAGCAGCAGCAGCATCCATGGAATGCAAACAGTAGTTAGTAACAGACAGTCCTAAACTGGTGGTGCTGCTGTTCCAAAAGGAAGCATTTCTAAATAAAAATATTCCAGGTTTTGTATTAAAAGTTCTCATTTTCAATGTTTGATATTTCAATTCTATATTTAAAAACAAAATGCCTTGGTTTTTCCAGAAAGCAGACACTCCTCAAAAAAAAAAAAAAAAAAAAAAAAGTAGTTTCATTTAATTATCAAACTAATCAAACTAATTTCCCAGTAGAAGAGTTTCCACAGAAAAATTGACCCACCCCACCCTGCTTCATGCATCATGAAAATGGATTTTAAAAATCCTCCAACACCTACAGGGTGAAACAAATTTTCCCTTTCCCCCTGCAGAGCACATTCAAGTTGGTACCTGGCATGTGAACACTGGCTGTCTAGATACTCCACCAGGCTTGGGCAGTGTGATGTGCAACACTGCTGTTACATTTGAAAATACAATGATTAGGTGAACAGACTGAATGAATGACACTAACACATTACAAAGATGACAGAAGTAAAAATTGCAGGAGAAGCAAACATCTACAAATGCTGTATTTAGATCTGGCCATGATTTGGAGTAGCTCAGCACCTTTGCTGTGAAATTATTTCTGTCAACGTTCTTAAAATATTACTGCTAACCCATAAGAAATATTCCTCATTAATTTTGACAGGTATATATATTTGAATCTTACCCACAGATGAGCTATCATTGACTGATGTGTTAAACTTTTCCATGCCAATGTTAATTTGTTTGCAGTGGGGGAAGTAAGCTCTCAGCAGGGCTTAAATCTCACTGTAGCTCGAAAGACTTCATATTGTCCTTCCTAAGAAACATTCACAAATTTAATGTCTAAAAAGGTAGCCAAGTAATATATGATTGACATTTACACACACACAATCATGTGCAATATATTAACCCAGTATTTATGGCCCTGCATGCAATTAACAGCATTGCAATTAAGTTCTGGCATAATACTACATTTCAAAAGGCCAACAAAATGATGGATATAAAATGGGGCAGCAGAAACAAGTCCTTTATCACTGCATTTTTTCTTAGGTGGCTGCATCCTTAAAGAGGGACTCACAAGCACAGGAACTGTGCTGAACCTGTGAAATGTTCAGAAATGAGGTACTTTATCACAGTCCCACTGGGGACGTTCTGACTTAAACTTCAGTACCTGTTCTGAAAGCAAAAAGTGTGAGTTATTTACCCCGTTATCAAATAACATACCCAAACTAGATGACAAAAAGATGGTGATTTGCAAAGTGATCAGCTGCTTAATGCTACAGTTTAATTTCTGGTGAAGAATCCAGCTACAAGCACTTTTGTTGTCAGAAATATCTGTAATTAGAAGGATTTTCAAACAGAATCACACAGAATCACAGAATGTTAGGGATTAGAAGGGACCTCAAAAGATCATCTAGTCTAACCCCCCCAGAGCAGGATCACCTACAGTAGGACACACAGGAACGTGTCCCAAAAGGTTTTGAATGTCTCTAGAGAAGGAGACTCCACAACCTCTCTGGGCAGCCTGCTCCAGAGGCCTGTCACTCTCACAGTGAAAAAGTTTTTCCTTATGTTTACATGGAACCTCCTATGCTCCAGCTTGCACCTGTTGCCCCTTTTCCTGTCACTGGGCATCACTCAGAAGAGCCTGGCTCCATC
>NW_010320806.1:0-931 GCF_000700745.2 Antrostomus carolinensis | reverse complement strand
TCAGCAGGTAACGTGGTCTCATCCGTTCCATGCTGCTGCAGCACAGAGTCCTGCTCCTCCACACTGCCCACCAACCCCATGGCAGATCCAGAGGTGGGCAGCTGCCTACAACCAGCCCATGCTGCCAGCACAGGGAATGACAACCTCAGTGTCCACTGTCCCTTGAGCTCATCCTCTGGTGAAGGGTCACCAAGGCTTCATGGGTCACAGCTAGCTGTGCTCCCCAGGGCTCTGCAGGCTTCCAGTCAAGCAGCATCTCCCAAAGTCAAACTGAAACAAGTTAATAAATTGCATTGCAGAGTAAACAGATTGGGCTTGGCGAGTCAGACTGGTTTTAAGACTCCAGGCAGTCTTAAAAATAAAGGATTCATTAAAAAACCCAACACAACAGCACCCAAAACACCATCTACTCTAAAGATCATCGAATGCTGTGAATTGGAAGGGACCCACAAGGATCACTGGAGTCCAGCTCCTGTCCCTGCACAGGACAATCCCAACATTCACACCATGTCCCTGAGGGCCTTGGCCAAATGCTGCTGGAATCTTGTCAGGCTTGGTGCCATGAGCACCTTGGAAAAAAGGAATTGACTGATTTCCAGCATTGTTTTCAAAACTGAGCACTTTCCTCATGTTAAATGACTACTCATGTCAATATTGGTCACCCAGCAAATCTACCTCGACTCCTGCCACCCGGCCCAAGAGCTATGTGCACCCTCTGCTAAACCTGGCAGAGATAGTTGTGCCAGGGCAGCCTCATCTGTGGCCATTTGGGATCTGCATACACAGAGCAGGAACAGCCACAGCTGCCCTTGCTAAGCCAGTATCTTTTCTTAAACCTTTTTTGTTTTGTCTTTTTTTCCCCCCCTTTTTTCTTCTCCTTTTTACAGAATCCCAGAACTGCCTGGATTAAAAAAACCCCTCTAAGCTCATC
>NW_010320805.1:0-8829 GCF_000700745.2 Antrostomus carolinensis | reverse complement strand
CATTCTGTGATTCTCCTTTGTCTATTAAATACTCTTTTGGTCACGACGTCTCTTGCAGAATACGACCCTCCTGGTTATCTCTACCAAGGGACAGATATCAACGGACAAATGATTGAGTACACGACTTTACCCGGCACGAGCCGAGTCAACGGCAGCATCCACGGAAACTTCATCACCAACGGCGGCCTCGGCAACGGATGTCCTCACCTCCATCATAAAGTTGCTAACGGAGTTAACGGGATGATGAAAGGAGGAGCTGGGTTGTACCCAGGACACACCAATTCCTTATCCAGGACGCACGTGGAATATGAACATCCCCACCATCTTGTGAACGTAAGCTCTTACAGCGGGTGGAAAAAACTCAGCTTTGGGATTTCAAACCTTTGGGATTTCTTCAGAGGTCGTAGATTTAATTCGGGTTGGAAAAAGGGGGAAATAATCATCCGTTGATAACAGCCAGTTCCACTAAATCATTTATCCCAGAGGAAGCAACTGGGCTGATATTTTTTGATCCAAACATCATGGTTTTCATTTGAGAATATCAGATGACAGCAAGAATTCCACTTACTCTGGGAAATCTGCCTCTACCCTCCTCCTAACAGCGTGTAAGCTCTGAGAATGCTGCTCAATCCCGGGGCTGAGATACTCGACTTGTACATATGGTATTTCTCAATCTTCAAGTTCAAGAGATTTAATTAGAGCTGCTTATTCTGCAGCTTTATGGATCACCCAGTTTTGGGTTGGGTTTTTTTTTTCCTTCCCCCACCTGTTTCAGATCTGTAACTCTTAAGCAATGCTATTAATTATGGCAAAGCACGAATGTAGCAGGAGGTTCCAGAAAATAAAATCCCCCCCTTAAATACATCTCGAAACACAGGCGACGTAATAACAGCGTCTCTCTTTTTATTATTATTTTTTTATTTCAGTCCTTTACTTGTGACCGTCGAGACAAGCTCTTTTTTTTTTTTTAATTTATTTTTTATTTTGAAATATAAAATAAAATGAAAAAAAAAACCCAATTTAAGTCTGTGATCCAGCTTTTCTACACTGTGGAAAAATACTTCATTTGCTGAAATGTTTTCCCCGTTTCCAAGAGAGAATAATGATTTCATTATTGTCTATGGAAACAGATGGCTTGCATTCAAACTTACTAAACTCTACTCAAAACTGTGAACATTGCCCAGGAAAACTGAAAGAAAAAGTTCAAAAGGCTGAATAAGCCATGCTGTTTCTGGCAAAAAAAATAAAATAAATAAAAATAATTTTAAAAATGGGGCTATTGTTTGTGTTGGTAATTGAACGCGAGCGCTTCATTTTATTGAACAACAAATTAGCGCTCGCACAGTAGTTGCCACTTCAGTCGACTCCAGACCAGTTGGTTTTTCACCTCATTCTCTCTTTAGTCTTCTTGTTTATCAAGAAATGCTGATTTTTGGTTACTTTCAAGAGCAACCAAAGCCCAAAACCCATGTTTTTTTGAACCTCTCCAACCTCCTAAGTGAGCAAAACTCTCCAAAAGTCTCCCAACTCAACAAGCTTTTGGGAAGGGAAGATTTTTGCAGTACTCAAAATAAATAAAACCCCATGAGAAAGCTTGAATTGATGTTTTTATCCCTCCTATTTTATAATTTTCTTTTTTGGAAGGACGGAAAGACGCGTGTGGGGACACAGGTCGCTGTGCCACGAGATGGGACGCGCGACGCCACCGTTGCAAATAGTTGACTGGGTTGAGTTTTTCTTTTCCACCCTCCACGTTGTAGAAAGTTTTGAGTCACAAACCTTTCAGAGGCAGAGGAACAGGATGTCCTCATCCTCATTAAGGACTCTTTTTAATTGTTTCATTGATTGGATTAAATGCAAAACTAGCCAGGATGGGCAATCAAAACTCATGAAACATTTCCTCAGGGCTCCTTATCGGACTGACTGACCTCAAAAAATTAAAGATAAACCCAATATTGGCAGCAATAAGGATTACTAGAAGTTACCTATCACTTGAAATCTCAAAAATCAGGTGAATTTTCCCAAACTGAGAACACAACGTGGTAGCCCAGCACCTCATTATGGTAGCCCGGCTCCGCAGTGCCGTTTCTAAGCGGCTTTAGATGTCGGCCGAGTCTTTAACAATGAGGTATGTGTTAATCTGGGCATTTTTACTCGCTTGTAACCATCCTTTCAGCCAAAACTAACAACACAAAATCCCTCTCACCCAGAGTCATTGCTGGCCAAGGAATTACCCCATCTGTACAAATACGCAAGGTTTCAAAAAAATCAATGTAGCGAAGTCAAAACTGATCTAATCGGGGTAATTACAGGAAAGTGGGATGGGTTGATGTTGTGACATCAACCTTGCAAATTTAATACCTTTTTTTTTTTTCCTCTGTTTGCTAAGGAACAGCGATTTTGCTTTCATGTCTGTCCTGGGTGTTAAAAAGAAACATATTTACAGCCTGTTTATTCAATTAAACCTGAGTGTATTCAGCTGAAAACAGAGCAGGGAAATTACCACATACTTGTCTAAGCTGCAGTTATTTACTTTGCTCTGACACACAGGCTGGCAAAAAAAAAAAAACAACAAAAAAACCCAACCCACTCCACTTGAATTTTTTATAATAGCTCAGTGTTGCCGTGCCACGTTACGGCGCAGGGATCTGAAGATTGATAAAGTGATTAAAGTTTGAAAAACAAAATGAAAGGGCTTTGGGAGGGGGGGGCACTGACTTGAGCTCAACCACCTTCTGGGTGACTTGCATATTCAAATAATTATTGATTTTTTAAAATCATTATTTATTAAATTTTATTCAATCTTTTTTCTTCTTCTTTAGTAACAATTAATTGTATTAATTTTTATTAATTATTAATCTTTATTTCCCTCCTTCCTGCTGCAGGGCGGTGGGATGTACACGGCAGTGCCACAGGCTGACCCCTCCGAGTGTATCAATTGCCGAAATTGTCGGAATAATAACAGGTGACGTAAAAATGACACGAAGGCAAAGACCTTCACAGACAAACAAACAAACAAAATCCTCTTTCTGTGTTCTGTGTTTAATTTGGGACAAACGGAAGCGGAGAGTTTGAGTCCCAGTGAGGGTACGGACGAGATCCGTGTCCATGTCCGGCTCAGAAATCAGTTGCTGATTATCTGTGGGATGGAATAAAACAAATTATTAAACCCCCAGAGCTCATTTTACTCAACACTAATCTAGGAAGAGAAGCAGGTTGGGCACTGTACATATATTTATTTATTTATTTTAAGCCTTATTTCCTGTGTTTTCCTCCTTTTGGAGATAACAAAATCATTCCAGATGGAATTTGTCAACTAGGATTTCATTGCTCTTCTGGATTTTACATTTCCTGCCATTCTCTTGAAGAACACCCGACAAACTGGAGTTGGTCACCACGCTGTTCTTGATAAAACACGGGATTTGAGGTTCCTCAGGCCTTGGGGAGCAATTTGTGAGCTGCTTTTTTGTGTCAGAAAAAGGATTCTTGTCTAGAAGAAGGGAAAAAATCTCTCTTCTACGTTGAGAGTCTGGATTTTTATTAGGTTTTTCACTTTTCAGAATTTTAAAGAATATCCTTCCAGGCTTCTAAATCTCAAATTATTTTAATGACTAAAAATCAGACTGAAACACATGCTGGATTGATAATTCTGCATTTTTTTTTTTCCAATCATACTTGGAGTTTTCTATCTTTATTAAAATCCTCAGCTGCCTTGAGGTGGACATCTGGAGAACTTCAGTTGAAATTAAGATGTGGTTGAAGGTAGAAAACCTATTATTGGCTTTATTTTCACCCTTTGACTTTTGAAAATATAATTTATAAGAAGCTTTGAATTCTTCTTCCTTTCATAAATACATAAATAGTGCGATGGAGACGGGATGTGACTTGCAGGTAGAGCTTTATCCGGAGCAGTGTCACCACAGGTCTCTGGGGGAAAACGAGCGCCCGTTGTGTTACAAATTGTCTGTTTTCAAGGCAGTTTTACGAGACCAATTGTCTTGTTTTCCAATTTTAAGCATATTTAGATTTTTAATAGTGCTTTTAAAAAAAAATAATACTGCTTTTTAAAAAAATAGTGCTTTATTTAAAAAAAAAGGAAGGAAAACGGGTTCCATCTTCTTGAACTCTTCTGTTCCTCCCAGATGGGTCATCAACAGGGTCTGAACTTTGAATTTTCACAGAATCCCTGTTCTATATTTGACTCTTTGATGGAGAAACAAGTTGTCCTTTACAGCTGTCTTACCCCGGAGGGGACCGTTAACCTCCCGCTTGGCAGGAGATCTACGCAGCGGGATCGCTCCGTTCCCTTCCCGCTGCCGGGAGAACATGGGAGAGGGGAACGGGAAGAACCAAAAACGTGCTTGAGTTTTACACCAGGGAGCTGGAGGAGGAGGAGGAGGAAGGTCCTGATGTGTTTACACAGTCAAATCCTTAGGTTTTGCCAAGTGGGAATTTGGGATTGGGAATCTTTTCCGCTGTTTTTATCCAACCTCGGAGCTGTTTTACTCAGGTAAAGGGTTGTCCCTTCCATCTCACCTCCTGTTTTGCAAAGAGAGGGACACGTGTTTCATCCCACCCTCGAATTATCACACCTTGTGTATTAAAAACAATTTAATTCACACAAAAACAATTTAATTCCTTTAAAACCAGATAATTCCCTCTGGAAAACACCAGCATGGAAAACACAAAGGCGCTCGGTTCGAGCGGAAACACCTCCCAGCAGGGTGATGGTTTCCAACTGGTGAGCGTTTCAGGTGCACGTGGCCTCGCTTGTACGTTCCACCTCGGCACTGTTAATTCCTAAATTCTTTAAATTGCACCATTAATTCCTCAATTCCTTAAAATTCCCAGCAAGTGCCTGGAAAATAAATAAAAAAAAAAAATAAAACCGCTGAGCGGTTGCTGATTCGGGTCGAATTTAGCGATGGTTGGAATTGTGACCACGTGCAAATGAATCCTCAAGGTTTCGTGTATTTAATTTCGCTGGCGAGCACGGCTGGTTTTCAGCAATATCCATCTTGGAGAGGGTTTTATGATGCCGGTGGTGAAATCCCTCAGGTTTTGGGGGGGGTTTTCTTGGTTTAAATTAGCACTTTACGCTCTGCTGGAGTTTTGCCAGAGGTAGAAGTTGCTGAAATGTAGATACCCGGCTTCGTTATTCCAGACAAAGTTGGTAGGATGAGTGTGGTTTACTCTTGTTACATTAGGCTTGAGAATTGATTTTTTTTAATTTTTAGTTCTTTTGCACTAAAACTTTCTTGATTTTTTACGGTTACAGAGGAATTAACATTTTTCCAGATCTCTTTTCTTTGCAAATTTGAAATACACATTTCAAATCAATCAATATCAATCCGTTTTTCCAGCTCGGGGACTTTTAAATCAGATTATAATTTGCTTTTAGCACTGAAATATATTTTCTGCAGCTGGGATTTTCTATCTCTGTTCACACACGTGCTGTTCTGGATATACCAACATCCAAATGTGGTTAATTTAAGTTGAAAAAAAATGAAATATTGTCTTGAAATATCATTCAATAATACAAAGAACTACGCCGACCACGGTATCTTTAAAAAGAAAGCCCCATAAATGTGCAAAACCACACATTTTAAGTAAGTTCCTTTAAGAATACATGTATTTTTTTTTAATTATTATTTTTTTTAAACAAGAAGTGAGTGTAGTCAAAACCTCTGCGGAAAGAAATGCAAACTAATAAATGGATTTTGTTCGAAGACCAGATGTTTCATGTGGATTCTTCAGTGGCTTCTGTGGTATTTTGGTACTTGGAATAATAATTTTGAAGGTAATTATGGGAGCAAAAGGACAAAATAGGAGAGTGAAGGTCGATGCTGTTCCATCCTCGTGGAGTTCCGCAGGGAAACGCGCTGCCAGGGCGATAACTCCGCTGCTGGGAGGGATCCCCACCTTGTCCCGTGTTTTGGTTTTGTGAGTGAAACATCTGCCAGATGTTCCATCTTCTTCCAATTCCTCTTTTATTTGTGGATTTTTTTTTTTTTTTGGTTTATTCTTTTAATCCTGGTAATATCCATCGTGGTTTTCAGGTGGAAACATAAACGGAGGCTCCGAGTGAGTTTGTAGGACAAATCCCTTGAACGTGATAATTATTTTTAACGGGATAAAAGTAGGTTCTGATGGCCAATAACCCATCACTGATGATTTCCAAGTCCACATTCTCTCCTTTTTTTGTAATGTAGCAATAATTCTGCTCAGTTTTGGGCCAGAATCACTCTAAAGAAACATCAGATAAATTAACACCTGACCATCCTGATCCCACTTATCCATTTTAATATTTCCAAGCGCTTAGGTAGCATCCCAGTCATAACCTGAGCAGAGCAGGCGATGGAAAATTTGCAACAAAAATTAAAAATAGAAATGTTTTTGAATCATTTCTGTATCAGCATTTAAAAAACTTGAAGCCTGTTTTAAGTTTTTCCCGGAGCTTTTTAGCATATTATTGGCTTTGAACCTTTTCCATCCTTATTCCGACGCTTTTCTTATATCCGCGGATCCATCTACGCCGCAAAACACGGAGTGTTTTTGGGGGAGTAGTTTCCTCAAAGTCTACCAGTGAACCTTTTCTTTTTGTGGTCATGATGGTTTTGTATAAAAACCACAGTGAAATGTGATTTTTTAAAATATATATATATTTCTTTTTAAAGGGTTTTCTTCTGTAAGAATTGCTTCTATAAATGTCCCGTGTCGTTCACGGGGCTCCAGACGCTGGAGGCATTTTCTCCGCTCGCTGCGATGATCCGCGCGTCTCTTAAGGTTAAAGTTTCAGCTTCAGGGTTAAATAACTCATCTGCAACAATTAATTTATAATTTTCACTTAAATTTCACAGCTTTACACCCATATTACAGAGCCACAAGCCGAGTTACGCAGCGGAGACCGGTTTAGATTTATAATATTCTATATATTTTTCTAATTTACCTTCACTCCGATAACGCTTAATATTTATTTTCCGAGCTATTTAAGTTTGCTGTTTGGGTTTCAAACTCAAATTCTTTTTCTTGGCAGTGAAAACCTGTTTTATGAAGCTGCCTCGATGGAGAAATGGACTCAGAATCAGTTTATCGGCTCACAATCGATGGGGGGAAGGAACCGAGCGCGTGTTTCCGAATGTTTTT
This sequence comes from Antrostomus carolinensis, assembly GCF_000700745.2. Classification (NCBI taxonomy): domain Eukaryota; kingdom Metazoa; phylum Chordata; class Aves; order Caprimulgiformes; family Caprimulgidae; genus Antrostomus; species Antrostomus carolinensis. The sequence goes on along the minus strand of NW_010320805.1, from coordinate 1,683 downwards.
TGACTGTCTCTTGGGATTAAAAGAATTCTTGATTTTCTTAATGTTAGGCTTGATCTAAAAATATATTTAAGATTTATTTGGCCAGCTCTCTGATTGCTTTTAAGTGAATGACATGTGGTAAAATACTTGAAAAAATTCTGATTTTGAAGAGAAGTGGTGGAAAGAAGGTACTTTGAGTAACTTGGCTTTTGCCTTCTGTCCCATCGGCAGGTGTTTCACCAAAACCAACGGCACTTTCACCGGCAACGCTCTCCCTGTCGTCCCCATTGTCGCACCTTATCAACAGGACAATTTGGAGATGAAACCTCTCAATCACCACTTGATGGTGACCATGTGTTTGGCTTCTACCATCCCGGAGTGCAACGTTCAACTAGAGGAAGACGACGACGGCGGGAAGGAGAAAGCGGAGCAACCTTCCACCCAACGTCCCTGCTGTCGAGAAGGCGTCAACCGGCTTTCCGTGGATTCCACAGATGGTAAGGGATTTTGGGAGAGGATAACACCCAATTTGGAAACCAAGAATATGCCGTAGGTGCTTAATTACTTGTGGAGAAACTAGTAATTAAACTTACCAAAAATTTGGCTTTTGGAGAAAGAGGAAACGTTCCGACTTTTCCCGTCGTGGAAAATACGAGCAGGTGATGATGCCTCTGTCTTCAGCGCTCCGGCTAACGTGGCTGTGACTAATTTATTAGTATAAAAATTTATATTAATTTATACCTCATCTCCTAAAACCACCCAAAATTGAGTTTTCCTTAACGAGCCAACATCCCTTGATGGCCTAGAGCCACCAACAGGCGTGGAAATATCGGTGGGAGTCACGCAGACCTCATCGGTGTCACCTGTTTGACATCGGTGCCGTCAACGCGCTCGGGTGGGAACGAGCTCAAAGAGCATCACCCGCTTTAATGAATCTGATTTTTTTTTGTCCTTGAAGATCCATTGAATTAAAAAATTCTGGGAAAATTTAAAAATTTGATAATTATTTTTCCCATCATGGAAAATACGAGCGGTGATGATGCCTCTGTCTTCAGCGCTCCGGCTAACGTGGCTGTGTTTAATTTATTAGTATATAAATTTATATTACTTTATACCTCATCTCCTAAAACCACGAAAAATTGAGTTTTCCTTAACGAGAAAACGTTAAGGAAATCCATTGAATTAAAAAAAATTGATAATTATTTCCAGAAATCCTTCAAACTGTCAACAAACCTACTTTGTTTGTCCTTCCCAGGTGACAACTACGGACATTCGGAAACATCGAACCCTATTTTGAGCTGGAATCCTCTCATTTTACAACCTGTTTCCAAGGACTTTACGGAAAAACCAGGATGGGATTCATCCCGTGTCACTTTCAACGATCCTGGGGACTTTCGACAACTCCAGCTGCAGGAAACTTGAGGATTTAAATCCTCACTTCAAAACACGCCGGGAACTGCACGCTGAAAGGAGTGATGGAGGGATGTGAATTTTAACAGAGAAGAGTCACTATTTATTTTTATTTTTATTATTTTTTTTTCGTAGTAGTGTCATATGAATGTATCTTGTTTTTTCCAAATGGTTTGCCTTTTTATATTATTTATACCTTAAAAATCCCCCCCTTTTTTTTTTAATTTTTATTGGTTTTTTCCTTCTCCATGCACCACAAAATTAGGTTGGTTTTGTGTGTATATATATATATAT
>NW_010320804.1:20182-20596 GCF_000700745.2 Antrostomus carolinensis | reverse complement strand
TAATCTTGCTGTGCTGTTATCAGTCATTGGATGTGGCTGATGAAAGCTCTTGTGAGAAGTTACCCTTGCGCAGTACGATCTAGTAACTCAAGAAGTTGCATTTCCTGAGGAAAAGGATTTGAACTGAAGCTTTAGGAGGATTCGATAGTGAGCAGAACATCTGGAAATTAACTGTGACCAAGTCATTGAATTTACTAACTCTTTGCATCAGGGAAGGATTTCTTGTGCAGTTTTTCAGCATTTTGTTGGATGATTACCTCTGGTAATCTTTTTAGGTGATGAAAAAAGTGGGAAGCTTCACTGGACTTTGGATCAGACCCTTAGAAAAGACAATGGTCATAGTAGTCATCTGCCCTTAGACTCAGCTTCCTAACCTACTCATCTCTCTATTTTTTATATAAGATGAACATTCCC
>NW_010320804.1:967-20139 GCF_000700745.2 Antrostomus carolinensis | reverse complement strand
GCCCCAGTCACATCCCAGCCACTGCTAATGGGAAAACTCAGCTCATTCAGCCCCTCTGGGCATCTGCCTTGAGTGCTGCCCATGTGAGCTTGAAACATCAGTGGGGTTTGCTTAATTGGGGAACAAAAGCAGTGATTGACAAAAGTAATTTTTACGCCTTATATGTAAATACACATGCATTGGTGAGTGTGAAACTGGACTGGGGTTGATTAGCCCCTCTTTGTCCTTGTCCTCATCCTTTACCTTCCCCTGACTCCCACAGAAGTCCTCTTTGTTGACATGCCAACCATTGTTTCCTAGCACACTTCTCCTAGAAATCCCTGCTACGTGTGTATTGTTGCCTCCCCAAGAAACTATGAGTGTGGCAGCACACAGCTACATGTATATGTAATTCATTAGCCAGGGCTTTTTTCAAAGATTTTTTAACTTCATCTTTGGTTGCCTCAGTTGAAGGAAAGGTCAAAGGAACGTGCAGAGAAAAAGAAAAGCATGTAAAAGGCGGAGTGGCTTTGTGCTGAATTGAGGGATCTTCTCTGCCTTGCTTGTTATGTAAAACCCATCAGAAGAAGGGGGGAATAAACAAAAGAATTTTCTTCTCAGCATGTGCTGGGACCCAGCACTGCAAATAAATGCATTGTTAGTTGAAATCAATGTTTTGGTTTCTCCCTTCCTTTGTGAGATGCTGTAGAGGAAGCAGATTAAAGATTGCCAGCTTTCTGGCAAAATATACTGGTGGCATCATAATGACTTCATTATGGTCTCTAAATGAGCTAACAGAATAATAATGTGCTCAGGAAAAAATACACATTATGAACATGCACACAGGTGTAGGGTTAACCCCTTCCTTGGCACCCCTTGCTTTGAATCCAGCTACTGCAGTTTAAGCCACAGTTCAGTGCTCTACTAGCTGGGCAGTAAAGGATTTAATTCAACAGCTGCGTGCCAACTAATTGCAGCTGTATTTTCTTCTGAGTTCATCTACAATGCAAACAACATGGCAGCTGTTTGTTTGTTTGTTTGTTTGCTTGGCTGGTAGCGGCTGGCAATGCTGCTGCTAGGTGGAAATGCCAGCACAGTGGTGCAGAGCCTCCGTGAGGCCTGCAGCTCAAACCTGCTTTTATTAAAAAGGCATTCAAAAGCAGCTTATATGACACATTTCTCCTTTAGTTTTCCCTTCTTGCTTTACATGCTGCATGAAACATGTTCACTGGAGGAAATGAAGATTCAACAGTAGGCCAAAATGTTCTGCCCAAACTAATTCTCTGCCTGCCTTGCTGTTGTCTCCTTCACCTTGCTTTCAGCATCACTGGACCCAGACTCTTACTGTTCTCATCACAACTTCTGTAGCCCTCCTGCCCCCCTCATGTCTGCCTTCATCACTTTCTGCGTCTACTCATGTGTTGCTTAAGACTCCACATCATTTTTCATTTCTGGATTATGTAAAAACTTCCTAGAATGTCCTTGTTAGCAATATATAGCTCTTCTGTGTTTTCTTTTGAGGTTTTCTGGACATGATAATATGGACATTATGGTTACAGAATGAGAGCATGGAAGCACAGGATACACAGGATGTTCTGCACATGCTGGCAAAGCCAACATTTCCAAAACATGTGGGACTTCTATTATGTGTGAAGACTAGCTATGAAACTAGTCTTGTTCAGGCATCTCTGATACGGCTCAGAAAACTGAGGTCTACCTACCAGGCACGTGTCTTGTACAATGATAGGTACTAGTCAGGTACCATTGCTGTATGGTAGGGTGCACTCGTACAGTGGGATTATCTGGGATGTACAAAAATCTGTCAGCTCTGCTGTCCAGGTCTCCCTGCATCCAGCAGAGGTCCAGAAAACCAAACAAACAGGAAGTCCTGAAAATGTCCTGAAATATCCTAAAAATAGGAAGAATTTCTAGGCGGAAGAGCATGGGTTCAGGAAAAGATGAGCATGTGGGAACAAAGCCATCTTTATTGTAAAGCCACCTTCAATGTACAGACATTGCTACCCTGTTCCATGAATATTTGAAATTATGTATCATGTTTTCTGATGGATTTGCATCTGAAGGCTGACTTTGGTATGTAGGAAGATGCAGTGTCTGATGAAAGATCTTACGTCATTGGGATTGTTTTTATGGCCTCTTTCTCTTCCATATGATGTTTAATACAGAGTGAATTCATCCAGCAGCCTGTGAATGGTCCCTCTTCTAGAGTCTGTTTTCTGTCTGCGCTCTATTTTTGTTAACTGTGTAGGAGTTTTGTATTTTGAGATGCCTGTTCACCTGCTAGATGTGACTGAACTTAGTCAATGGGTGCAAAAATTATGAAATAGGACAAGAGATGGACACTAACACATGGATAGCATGACCATATTGGAATTATTTCTTTAGGAAATGGGGCCAAAACCTTCTAGCCCAGTTCTGGCTCTTCTACCTCACAAAGTGTAGCAACACCTTCTTTTCTGGCCTTGCTTTACCCAACTAACTTTCTGTTGAGAATGTAGTCTAGGGAACATTGTGCTCACTGTGCCAGCCCTTTCTGTTCAGCCTGTACACTGGGTCTTATTCTCTGTTACATGTAAGCTACTTGTCCACACTGTCCTGATGGAGAGATGCCTTTCTTCCTCATTCTTGTGGCATCATGTTTGGTGATAAGCCATCTCTCACCTGCCTTGTTGCCAGCATCTAATGTAAATGTTAGAGCTTTAATCTGAGTTCTTCCTGCTCTCTTACACAGTGCCTGTTTGGTAAGGAAGCCTCCTAAGAAAATCTGCAAAGTTACTTCATTATTTGCTTTCAGATTCCCTTTCCCTGGGCTTCTGTGACAGCAGCTTGGCTGTGACAACAGTGGTATGCTATGACTGCTGCTGATTGTGCTCTGCAGTATTTTCTTCTTACTTCCTGACACCCATAATCTACACGCATTTATTGTCTTCAGTCAGTGTCCATAAAGTCTCTGGACAAGAGTTTAGTCAGGGAGTTTGCTGTTCCTAGCACAATGAGATATTAATCTGAAGACTGAGTTTCTTAGGCAACATGGTACGACAGTAAGTAATAACATCTCATGGGTAACAGTAGTAACGAATCCAGTTTCCCAGCAGAGGAATGGTGCATCAGGATCCTTTGTGAGTCAAGCACTGCACTTGAAAAAGAGAGACCCGTACCATGAGTCAAGCTGCTACAGCTGTGCATTCAGTCCTCTTTCTGCACGTGGGTCAGTGGAAGTATCTTGGAAACTAAACAGTCAGCAAACTGGTTAGAAGAACCATTGCTTAAACTGGTTTGCTGATGGGAAAGTGCAAGAGAATGAGAAGGACATGTCTGAGGTGCTAATTATTCTGCAAGGCCAAGATAACCAGGAGATGCCAGGGCAGTGCCTGGCAACCTGGTGCACTGCAGGTCACCAACCCTTTCTTTAAGAAATAGCATATTCTGGTGTATTAGTACTGTTTGTTTGCACTTGCAATCAATTTAAAATTAAATTAAAAGAGAACTACTCTTGCAGTTTAGATCCATTCTCACCTCATTTTGCTGGTTCCTTTGGTTGCTTCTGTGGGTGGGGTACATTAAAGTAAAGATTAATTAGAAGCCTGTTGCACTCACTTTCTGAAACCTTATCACTGGTCTTTGGTAAGCAGGTTGAGAACACCTCCTTTGAAGAGCTAGACTGCAGAGCCCTGGAGTCTAGTTGGCATGCTTCAAAATGGACTAAACTTCCTAAATAGCAGGCGCATTGCTTCACTACTTCTATTGGTCAAAGCCATGACAAATAACCCTCTGCAACGACAAATTCCAGGGTAGTTTGTGAGCCTGACTGATGCTGATTTACCATGCTCCATGCTGTCCTTGCCAAAACTGATGACTACATACAGATATATGGGTAAGAAAAGACGTCTGGGACTCATTTATAAGCAGTATATAACGAACAGTTCTTCTGGAAGACACGCTATTGTTTATGTATGACTGCATCACCACTGTGCCTTTTTAGGGTTTCTGTAAGAAGTGAGCAGTTGCCTTCAGCAAGTACGTAAGTTGCTTGGCTGTTCCATGAAAAGTGGAAAACAGAGAAAGAAGCTTTTTGACTGAGGGTGAAATTTAAGGTATGAGTGGCTATCATCCATATCTTCTCCTCTTCGGAGTCTGCAGTAAAGTAAACCAAGGGGTAATAAAGCTGTTGAGCTGGCATGAATGATTCTTTAGATGGTGTTCTCCTTAAGCATTCATTCCTTTTAAGCTATTTTCTTGCTTTAAAACTGCTTTTAATGTATGTAGCTTAGAAGCTATTTGTAACAAGCAGAGAACTCTGGCGGCATGCAGATGCCATTCATGAACAACAAAGTTGCCTTAGAAGAACATATGGATTTTCTTTGGAGACACAAGGAGTTTCTTTTGTAGGAACTCTGTTTCTTCAAACAGATAATGTGTATATGAAGCAGAAAGCAATTTTCTGCTGCCACTGAAGACATTCAGGCTAGAATTAGCAGATCTATTCAGGTGTTGTGCAACCTTAAGTCACCTGGAAAATGGTGACCTGTGTACACTGGTATTCACTGTATAAGTGAGCAAGTCTGGACTTAGGAGGCCTATAGCCAAACCCTCAGTGATCTACACTGATTCTACTAGAGCAGGCTAAATTTATACTGGATGGAGATATGGCTATGAAGACTGAGGTCATAACCACTGATTTTTTTTTTTTTTTTTTTTTTTCCCCATTTACTGCCAAGTCTTCAAGAAGCTGGTGATCAGCTCCTATTCTCAGTTCATGACTACAACCTGGCTGCACTGCAAACTTAATGGGCCATATCTTCCTTCTTTTCTGATATTTTTCTCTGGAACATAGAGGGAAAAATACAGCATGCAAACCATCAGCTTCCTGTTCCGATCCTATGAATGTTTTATGGAGATGAGCCAGCTTTGTTCCCCGTAGTGTGTTTGCATAGGGTTTGGATGCAAAGTATTCCTATAGGGACAATGAACATGTCACCTGGAAGAGCAGCTGGTTTGCGTATGATCTCAGCTACTGAGCTGTTCAGTGCCAGAAGTGAACAGTGTGGCACCCATAAAAATCTTTCATTCCTACTAGTATAAAGCCAAGCAGCAGTTAAGTTTGCATGGACCAATTACCTTTCTGTTTGCCTGCTTGAAAAGTAAAACCTGCCACCAGCATGGAGAATGTATTCATGAGTGAAAGTTTATTGACAGGAAAACAATTGAAGGAACTGAGCGCTTTCCAAAAACAGTAAGTGAGCTTTAAGGAAGGTATATTCGAGGGTGAAAATTCTTGTTACTGTGCAACACCCCTTGTGAGGGTACAACACCCAGCAGAAATATGCAGGAGTAAGTGGGAACAAGACTGTTCATGTAGGAGAAAACAAAATTATCCCATAACAAGCTACAATGCAATCCTAAGTCCTTGGAGGTGATACAAAAACTTCCACTAATTCTGGATAAGATTTGGATGGGGCCTATAGTATAAACAGAACATTACAGGGAATTCAGGTCCTAGCAATGGGATCATCATTTTCGTTCAATAAAATGACTGGGAAATGATGTTCACTTTGGGGAAGGCTCTATGTTGGAAGGATTTCATCCTTATTGGACTAGTGTAGAAATTAGAACCATTTATTCATATCGATAAGGATAGTACAGATTCTAAAATACAATTACATGCTTACACTGAGAGGGAAAAGTGAAGTGACCTGAATTAAAACTGACGGTATGAAGGAAATTGAGAAAGGTGAGAGGAGACCTAGATGTGCAAAAGGGGATATATGTAGGAGGACATGGTTAGATGAGGAACTGAAGGCCCCAGGGAAAAATACCAGAGGACTGGTGAGATAGCTGATGAGGGGGAGTCTCTGAGAATATTGTGAAAGGAAAGAGAAACTGAAACATTGTTTGGAGAATGTAGGGCATCTGTGACAGCTTCCTGCCGATTATACACTGTAAAAATGGCAAGTCACTGGCTGCTTTCTGTGCTTGATATTTAGAAGAGACTCTGCATTTTGTCTCTCAGCATTCTTTCTTGCTCTCCTTGGACTGGCATCACTCTAACGCACTCACAACATGTCACTTAAGGAAAACAAAGACTGAGGCCTTTTTGTTGGATTTTTTGTTTTGTTGGGTTTGGTTTAGGGTTTTTTTTAACTACTTTTTTTTTTTTTTTTTTTCCAGAAGGAGCCTAGCATTGACCTAAAGCTGTTCCCAGTGAAGTCAGTGGGAAGGTTCCCACTGACATTTCATTAGAGAACAGTTGCAGTGTCACGGAGGCTTTTTGAAAACACTGCCCTCTGCACGCCAAACAAATCAAGAGCAAACAATACAAACCAGATCCTGCAGTTGAATTCGTTTTTTTCCCTGTTTCTGGGCTAGGAGCAATAGGAAGTGTGTGCAAGCAATGGAAGACTCTGGAAGTGATGAAGTGGGGAGGTGTGCAGGGAGTGTATTTTAGGATCTGTGATGAATGAATGAAAAAAATTGTCATTTTTTTAAACTAATTTGCAAATAACAGTGCCATTAGTTTCTGTTAGTCCCTCAGTCCTCCTCTATCATTACGTGCCTCTTAGAGAGGCTGATCTGTGGATATTAAAAATAGCCCACATTTTGTTAAAAACTTTTTTGTATGTAAAGAATTTTCTCTGTATGCAAGACAGAGGCTGTGTGCTCTGTTTCAAGATCTTTGGTAGAGAAACCCAGCTTCCTCCTTCCAGGATGGTTGGAGTAAATACTTGAAAATATTTGAAGCAACCCTTCTGATTGAATACAGCAAAGATGCTCATGGGGGAGCTTGGCCATCTGGCCACCCACAACACTACATTTGTAGTTCAGTGACTTGCAAATTGTGTCACATCTGAAAACTGTCCTCGGGCAAGAACATGATCTAACATGCCCAAATGTAACTCGGTCATTCTATAAATATATTCTGAACAGGGTCTTGGTTTCCCTAATTGTGTAAATACTTACTGTCTCACATGAGTGTTGGTGAGAAGTCATTAATATATGCTGAGAGAACACTTTGAAGGTCTGAAACTTTGTATATGTCAGATATTACTATTATAATGGGCCAGATCCTTCGGATTTGGTACGCTAGCTGGCTTTGGATAGACATGGAAATGCCATGTAGCCTGCTCTTAAGGGTAATATAGGCATTGTTAATTCAGGTTTGTTTCTAAATGCTTAGAGAGTGCTTCCCTTGGAAGCAATGACCTCTTTCTATTGTGTTTAAACCCAACATGAACCCAAGTGCTTTGAGACTGTCACCTTGTGCAGCCACAAGAACCTGGAATTCCAGGTCCTAGAGTCACTGCAGTGCTTCACATTTGGTTATACATGATGAGTCAGATGACAGGTATGTACATTTCACACCACTGACTGAGCAAGAGAATATGGAAAAAAGTCAGAGGTAATGCGTTTCTAGTGACTTGCTTCTTTAAGGTCTAATTCAAGAGCTTTTACGGGTTAAGATGTAAGGCATTTGTCCTAAAAAAGTTACAGTATGGATTTAATTTCAAACATCAAGACAAGCTGCTCTTTTCTACTACGCCTGCCTCCCCCAACCCCACATGTTTCTGACTATTACTGTGCGGTTTTCTCATGGCTCAGTCCAGGAGTTTTCAAGCCTGTTCATCTCCCAAATGAGAAATTTTCTAATCCAAATACTTGTGACTGTGGTGACCACGATGCCAATGTCTTTTGTTTTACTTCACACCTTCTTATGCAGTACTGTTGGTTTCTTTTCCTGCTATTGTCTAGACCCTCTGTCTTCTACTTACTCCCTGGGCTCAACAGTGTCAAGGTGGTCTGCAAGGCTGTGTTGTTCTTCCCCAAATTACACTTTGGATAAGGTCAGCAGCTGCCTTCTCCTAGAAAGTCAAGGTGTCTCCTATTAGTTGAGTGACTGTAACTTCTTCACAGGTGAGGTCAGAGAATGTTGCACTGGCTGAGCTCTAGGCTTGCTGGAACTCAGGAGATCGAGTGCTGTTTTTTTTTTATCTAGGAATCAGTGACTTGTCATTTACAGCATCCTACTGGATCCAGAATTTGACCCTATGCTAGCTGTGGCAACCCTCCTGTGGGTTTCCATCTGGTGTTGCACACTCCTTTTGCAGGCATGAGGATCCCCAACTATTTTCCAAGAAGCCAGTCATTTGAGATCACACCACTAATTTATACCTTGATTAGGGTCTACCATGCCCCTACAGTGGGAATCCTTTGTCTGAATTCTGTGGGATATGGATCAGGCCTTCAGAGAGGAAAAAGATATCCATCCATTTGTGGGAGGGAGGTGTCTGTTTTGAGAGGAACAGAGCTGCCAGCTTTACATTTCCCCTTGAAGTCTTCAGGTTTGTGCTTGTGCAGGATGAGAGGCTTAAGATGAGATCTCATCCATGGTTATTCATTCTACAGTTCTATTAAAAAAAATAACATGGGGGAATTTTCTAGATTCCATCCAATCCATAATAACTTTTGAAAAGTTAATTTGCTGCAGCTGCTTTATAACTTCTCCTAAGGCCACAACTCAACATGATTACACAACCACAGTAACTTTTATGGCTGAATGGAAACGCTATCCTGGTTTTGTTGTTCTACAAAAGCCAATATTTGGTTTAAAGATTCCCTTGGATTTTTAATCCACTTTGCTAGGAAATCTCACTCGCCACCAGTATTTTTAGAGACTTCACCTGCTTTTGTACCTGCTCCTTGACACATATCCAACAGGTCTACTGCATATTGGAAAAAAACAAAACCAAAAACAAACCAAAACTGTCCTCCACCCTCTGGGTATGAAATACGTCATTGGTGTCTTCTGTTAGGCTCTACTATGCAGGTCTTAATGGGGACTAAGATTAGATACCCTATTCCTCCTTCCTGATAACTCCCTCCTGTGTGAGAGCAGCATGTTGAACATAGCATCCAGCTGGCTGGCCCCTGGGTATGCTAATAAAAGTTCTGCCTCTCCAATCAGCCAGCTTTGCCTGAGGAGTCTGTCAGCAAAAATAAAAAGGATATTTCTATTTAAATACCATACAGTGTCTGCACATTGAAAATATTTTTACCGTGGTAGCATACATGCCACTACCAATAAGGGTGTATTGTTGTTGTAAGTTGGCTGTTAAAATTCAGCCAGGACTAAAAATTGCTGTAGAAAGTCTCAGCCTAGAAGGTATTTGTTTATTTTGACAGGTTATTTAAAACAAGGAATGAAAAATAATTAGTGGTTTTGGACTTCTACCTTGCATTTTTCTGTGTAAAAAGGTCTCAGATTATATTTTCTGGTGGTTGTATCCTGACAGAAGGCTTATATCTTGGGGAAGAGTGGGAACAAAAAACTAGCAGGAAAATTCTGGGGTTCCTTTTTCAGAAAAAAAGAATCTAGTTCATTTTCAGGATGAGAACAATTGCTAGACCTTTCTGCCCAGTAAGTGTTGAGTTTTTTTTCCCCACTGAGAATACAAAAGGGATATTCAATGACTGTCCAAATCAAGTGTAATTATAGAGGTATAATAAACATCAGCACAATTGATCTTTTTTTCGTTTCTCTGTTTGGATAAGGAGTTAGAGCATTTCCACCTATAACATGCTGAGCTTCTGAAAGGCCTGGAGAGATAGAAGTGTGCTCCTGGGTCCTCTTCATTTGTAGGTGGAAGTTATTGGCTGAGAGAGATGAATCCCTACATGATCAGCATTGTAAACTAAAGACAGGCATCTAAACTTGTACATAGATAATTGGCCTGATGTCCAGGGAACACAGTGCTCTCCCCAAATGCAACGGGAGATTTGGCTGGCTGCGTAACATGGCCATATAGGTGTTGAACCGGAGACACATAGGTCAAAGATATTTTTTTTTAATGGATACAAAAAATAAGGGTCCTAAATCTATACTTAGACAAATAAACAAACACCTGATTTTCAAGCTGCTGAGCACCCAGTGGCTTGGCCCCAGGTCTGAATACTTTGGCTTACGTGACTTGTCCAAAGCCACACAGGAAATCTGCTGCAATTCCAGGAATAGAGCGAAGATCCTGTGCTTTAACCACAAGCTGGCTATGTTTTATTTGTCAGCAGTCATTCCCACAAGGAAGCTCAACCAGGGATCTCACTGTTTCTAAAGTCTGCAGAGTTACCTACTGGTAATGAAGCTAAAAGATGTTCCTTGTTCTCTGAGCAATAGGTTATGTACAAGACCCTGGAGCCGCAGCTGGGTACTTTGAAGTGCCTGTCTCCTTAGGAGACACAGGATTAGATATCAGAGCTAAAGGACAGTAAGCCCACTCCTGCGTCTTCTGCATTTCAGGCGGCTGCATAGATTGAAACTGTGCAGACTGGAAGAGCTGTAAAGGGGAAAGAGCTGTAAAGCTGTGAAGAGCGTGAAGGGGAAAGGTGAAGCATGCCCTTTAGTTTCTGTAATGAGCTGTTTCTGGGGTCCCCAGCAGGACACAAGCTCCTCTGCCCACGGCTCATCTTTTTTTCCATTGCCAGCTGCTTCCCAGCTATGTGAGGTGGGCAGTCAAAGACTGCTTATACTGCTCCTTACCCCTACTTGCTGATGCCCGTAAGACTGTGGAGCCATAATCAGCTTCTGTGTCACACTCTGGCTCTGAACCTTCTCTGAAATCTAGGCTTGCTCCATCCACCCCACTGTTTGCATGTGTGTGCTAGAGGGCTGGTGGCTAGGAGGACTTATGATTCTCTAAAGCAGAGGAGTTTGAAGTTCAATGGCAAAAGCTGGAGCCCAGGTTCTTCTGTCAGTGGGCTACGAGCAGGAAGGATGGACAAAGCCAGGTGCCCAATGGGCAGCTCAAGTGGGGTTCATTCAAGGAGGGCACGGATGTGTAGGCCATGTAGTGTGGATGAGAAGTGTGCTTAAAGCCAGCTTTTATGTCCATGTTACTTTGCAGTGTAAGGATGATATCAGGCTGCTTTTAGGAGCTCTCCACATAGATGTTAACTGCCTGCATGCTACCAGGCTGCATGTGCTGGATGATATCAAACATATTCAGAGCAGTTGAATCCAAACATGAGGCCTAAATTGACAGAACTAGCTGTTCATTTATGCTATATTGCTTTATGCTATCAGGGAATTTAACTTCTATGAAAGAGCTGGTTGTTGCCTCTCTAATTGCATTTGACTACGCTTCCCATAAATAACAGAACAGTTTTAACAATCTGTTATTTCACATTGGAGTTTATGCTCTCGAGCTTGAACTGTTTTATATGGAACTGTTGTGCAGGTGAGAAGATGCTGCAGGAAAAAAGCATTGAGCCACAGTTTTTGCAAAGAAAATATTGAGACTGTCTTCAGTGTACATGCATTTGACGCTGTATCATGCCAGACAGTGGTTTCCAAATGACATCTTATGTAACTCCTGAGTCAAATAAGATAACAAAAAGGTCTATGTTGCAGTCAAATAACCATAACTAAAAACTCTCTGAACATTATACTTATATACTTATTGCTAAACCAGTAAGGACAATTACAAATTATAAAGTAGAAAATGTTTGAACATTCATTACCATATTTCTTCTATCAAGGCAAACCACACATTCCTTTTAGACACATGCCAAAAGTGTGGCTTTAAAGAAAAGGTTTCTTGAGTTATCCAAGTATAAGGAGCATCTCAGTGATTTTCTTAATTGTTCACACTGTTTGGTGCTAATCTGAACAGATTTTTTTCTCTCTTAAAAGGAAATACATTGACCTCTGGACTAAGACCAAACACAGAATTTCAGGCTATGCAATGATATGAAGGGGAGTGGGGGATTGTAAGTGACAAGTGGGTTATATTGGAAGTCCCATCTTGGTTTCAACAATAGGACTGGTATCTTGATACTTGCATTTAAGAAATGTGGATTTCCACATACTAACCATGTTTCATGAATTACTGCAGATCTGACAAATTTGAGTTATTGTGCTCCTCCTGGGAGATTTTTAAAGCCAATTGTAACAACAGATTATATGAAACAGCTGGTCAAACAGAATGAGGAACCAGTTCATTGGCATTTGATGAATTAATAAAAACAGGCACAATACAAATGTCAGCAATAGCTAGCAATTCTCCAGGAGAATAGGAACCAAAAAGAAAAGAGCAGGAATCAAATTACAGCAGCTGTTTGGCCAACAGGTAGGGGGTAACTATTTCTTCATGGCTAAGGCTTGGAAAACTCTTAAAAGATTCCCTGGAAAAAAAATGTGCTCCTTGCAGCTTGTGCAGATGATAACAGAAGTACAGTGATTAAATAAATTTCTCACTGTTCTTTTGAGGAAAAGCCAGTGAAAGAGAGAAAGGTTGCACATCAGAGTGTCTGCTAATGCAGGGACAGAGAAGAACAGGCTTGGGTGTCTCTTGGGGAATGAGTGACTGTAGGGACAGCAATCCTGTTGCTGTTGCCTTTACAGTTCCAGTGGTAAGAAGAAGGATTTTAGAACCAATGTATATGACTATCTAAAAAAACGGGGAGAGAAGTTTCACAATGGCTACAGCACTGAACTTTATTGTGCTAGTGTGTTCTATAGCGGATCATGCAGAAGTTCCCATGTAGAAGAATATCTTTACAGGGGACAACCTGAGGAACTGTATGAAGGTGAAATGTCAGGAGAAGGAGCTGAACAACCAGCTGATGATATTATTAGTAATGAATTATCGGGACTAGATAGCTCAGAACCTAGAGTACAAAGAGTAACCAAGTGGATATAGTTGAACTGATGATTACAATGTCCTCTCTTGTCACCTACAACAGCCATCACACCTGGTGGAATAAAGAACCATGTGGGTAACAGTGATATCTGAAAAGCCTTTGACGAGACCACTCAGCACGGGTTGTTAAATAAAAAATTGAGTCATTGGATAAAATGGAAAGAGGGAAAAATGGAGGGAGCTCATCAGTGGGATCCTACTGGGGTGGCAGCTGGGACTGGTGCTGCTCATCACACTTGGCAGTGACCACTAGTGAGATTTCAGCACCGTTCCTACACAAATAGTACAAAAACCATGTATGGCTTTACACAGTCTGAAGTGAACTGTAAGGAGTTTCAGAAGGCACTGACAGGACTTCATGGCCAAGTGATAAAATGGCATATGAAGTACAATATTCACACGTGCAATATAATACATATTGGGGGGCAGGGGGTGCGGGGTGTGCGGAAAACACCCTAGTTATGAACAGAGTTGAGCTGCTGGTATTCAGAAAATTGATCTGGGAGTTACTGCATAATTCCCTGAAAAGCCTGTTCAGTGGTGGTCAAAAAGAGAGAAAGACAGGTAGCGATGATAAGAAAGGAACTAAAACAAAACCTGAAATAGATTATGCCTCTGTTCAAATCCATTATGTGCAGTTCTGGTTACCACAGCTAGAAAAAGATAGAAGGGAGGGAAATAAAGCTGATGAGAAATATAGAATGGTTTCTGTAGGAGAAGAGACTAATAGATTGGAAAAGAGATGGTAATATAGGTCCATAAAATCATGAAGAATGAGGAACAGGGAAGGATTGCTCATGGTTTCTGGTAATAAAAGAAGTAAGGAGAAGCTAATAAAAGTATCAGGCAGAGGTTTTAAAACAGACCAAAGGAAGGACTTTTTAATTCAATGTGTAATTAAGTCGTGAACCTCTTAATCACAACATATTGTGGAGGCCAAAGGTTTAAGTGAGTTAGAAGATGGATTAAACAAATTCATGTAGGATAGGTTTGTTTGTAGCTAATAAACACTGGTTACAGCCTCCAGCCCAAATGGTAAATCACTGATTGCCAGAAATGCAGAAGGTGTGTCAGGGGAAGAAATGTGTTATATTACCTGTTTCTTAAACTCCTTGCACAGATGAACTTCTGACACCATTGGACATAGGAAGCTGCTCAGATGCAGCAAAACATATCTATTGTATTTGCATTCAGCTTGGTGTAAAGAAGAGAAGTGGTCGGTGTATAAGAGTTTTAGGAGGTGGTATTTTCCTTCTCCAGCTCTTGCAGATATCTTGACCTTCTGTATAAATTAGTTTGAAGATAGGCACAACTGAAGCAGGAAATTAATGACTATTTCAGTAGCTGCAGGTAGTCCAAATCTCTACCCTCTTGGCTTATTGCCTGCTCCATGCCACGGAGAGACTTTCTGGGAGGGAAACCCTGAATGATGTGTGCATCACAAAAAGTAGCTGCAAGTCATGAGCAAATGTTTTCAGCTTCTTGGGAAGGAATACTTTTCCAAGGCTATCCTCAGGCTGTGAATATCTAGTGGGAAGGTGGATCGGGAGCCCTACCCTCGGCAAACTGTTACATGGCAGCTTAATAGCAGGGAACAGGCTCTGCATTTGAAAGGTAGATGTTTGAAAGAAAAGTCCAGGTCAATCCCTAGGGCAAATCTGCCATTCTTGAGGACTTCACCATTGTTTGAACTGTTGTGTATGTGTCTGTAGGTTTCTTGTATTCCCTTTTTGATCAACTTAGAGCAGGTAAACCTATATCCATAACCTGTGTGCCAGGTCTCCGTAGCAGGGAAGCTTGCTGCTCTCCCATCCGTGGCTTGCATGAAATCAACATGGAGTGAACTGGAGCAATAATCACAATCCTTTACCAGTTTTAGTACCGGACAAATTGAACATTAACTAAAGGTTTATCTACTTTACAGGAAATACATCTGGAGGTCTTGCAAATGAAAAAAGGGATTGTAATTGAACCCCTTTATTAGGACAAACACAGCTTGTCATTTCAACTATGGAGGCAGCCCTCATGACAATGAGACTGGCATTTTGACTTTATCAGAGGTTTAACTGAAGCGTGTACCTTTATTACATACAAGGTTTTCTGACAATACCTGCCTGTGCTGTCATTTTTGTTTGCATCAAACAAATGGCTGTGTCCACAAGGAGCTCTACCTCAGCCTGGGGTAATGCAGATTATTAGCTGCTAGATGCTAAAGAATCCTTAAGGAATCACAATAATGGGGTTGGATGATGACTGGAGGTTTTCTGTTTGTTTCTGTGTGTTTCTGTCTTCTACAGCATTGGGGAGACCTTACCCTAACTCTGGATGTATCCTCATTCTCTGAGAGTGGCTTGTTGCCATTACACTGAATGCTGTTACTATAGTCTTCAGGGCTTAAATGCATAAAGACTACAGAGAAATACCTTGGAATTTCTGGTAATTTGTTAACGTACATTTAAAGGTAAGAAGATGTGTTTGACTGACAATATTGGAGACTTTCTTCAAACAGGCATGTTTTTGCAATGGCAACGCAAGCTCCTCCATAGCCCTTCAGTGTGTTCAGCTCTCACCCAAAGCAATCCAGAGTACTGCATTGCCCTTGACCTTTTGAGGCATGAGGCTCTACCAGAAGAAGTCACTAAAGACTCAACTCAATCTCCTGCAATAGGATACGTTATCATTATTACCTAGATGGTAACAGTATGTGAAAGAGTACAGGGAGCTGCATAGGACTTAAGGGAACTAAGCCAAACTTTTCAACTCTGTCCTTCAGCTCTTTTAGTCAGAAGTCATTTTCAGGAGTGACCTGGAATAGTTTTTATTTAGTATCTCAGTGGAATAGCACTTCATCTCCTACTAGCAAACACTCTGAATAATTTAGATGTTCCACACCCACATAACAAAGGTTTTCAAGCCAAGTTTTCAATGGATCTTGCTCATAGTACTTTTTGGGGGGGAAACGTGCTTTATATTTTTCACCAGATGTAATAGAGTTACATTTCTTTTTTACTCAAGACTTCCTTAGACAAATCTTTCCTCACCAAATGTAAATGTCCTATTGTGATCTATTTGATGAGACTCGGTTGTGGCGTTGTCCAGTTCTCACTGTGAATTTATCTAGGATAGAAAACATTAGTTGTCCCTGGAGTCTGAACTCAGTTAGCAATAAACACTCCATTGAAATAGCCACAAGATTTTTTTCAACAGGAAAAAGCCCAATAAATTCTCAGCTGTTCGAAATGTGTACAAATGTGCAAGAAAATGCTTCATAAAGGTATTGGTTGAAAACCTAAGTACTCAGTTATCATGCAGAATGGCATTCAAGGATTTTCCACAGGGGACTCTGCTAAGCTGTCTGGCTGATTTACTGAATAGTAGTCAAATATTTCAGGCCTTGAACCTTTTCTGATGTTATTTTAAAAGATTAAATCAGAATAAGGGAAGCTATTAATTTTTCAATCATATGATCTTATATTTACTCTTGAAATCAAATAATGTTCCCACCCCCTCAGTTTTACTAACGAAATGTGAATCTCATACTCTGCCTACAGTTAAAAAAAAATTAAATTACAGTGAGTTTACTTTATATGGAATTGCTTAATCAGAATGCAGAGTTCAACTAATCATATTTAAATATAGTCACTGTAAGCCAAACATTGACCTTAGGTTAAAAGATTTTTATGGTTTACTTGATGGAGACCCATTTATAGAGCACCATAAAGAATTCTAAATCATGGGCAAAATGAGATGATTAGAAACGCAGCAATGAACTCCCACAACCATTGTAATGCCTTGGAAATGGTATTATTTTAAATTGCACTAGATGTAGAGCCACTGTAAGTGTAATAAATATGGTGGGAAAGAAGCAGGAAGATAATTATTTTTGGCTCCAGGACAGTAGAGATCTCCAGAAGGTAAACATAAAGTGCATTCCATATGCTCCTCAGACCTTTATATTTCCAACATGCTCTTCTGGCCATCAACACACAGTAGATGTGTAGAGGTAAAAATGCATGTGCAAAGATGTCTGCCTGTCTTTGTCTTCTTAATTTTTTGTCTTGTGGTAGTAGCAGTGTCAGTGATGATTCTCAAAGGCACAAACATGTTTAGCTGCAAAGCTATCAAAAAAATGAAAGGCAATTAAATGTTTACCTGATGGCCGTGGCACTGAAAATCTCCCCAGAAGGTGCTAGCATATCATGGTTACCATGATTTTATCTGCCTTTGCTCATAGTAGGTGTAGTATTAGCATAATTTTAACTGTATGGTAGGTAGAACAGTAGTGATTGTTGGTACTCACAATGTAAAGTTGTAGTAAAGAAGGATTCAGGTAAGACCCTGATCAGCATGTATAGCATCACTGGATCTGACTGCAAGTAAGCAAACTTGAACTAGGTGGACTCAGTACTCTCGCATAGTGGACTTCTTTTGATGGCTCTATTTCCATTGCTGTTCCTCATGATTACTGATGCAAGTATGTCTCTGGACTTCAGTGACATGCAATTGGCATCACAACTCACTGTGTCAGAAGCAGGGCCTATTTTTTTTTTTTTTTCTTATCTACCAGAAGGATTCCTATTATAATCTTAAAGCTCATATATTATAATCTGTCGTTTTTAAAATAAATGTAGACACTTATAAAAATCAAACTTTCCTTGCCCCGTCTTCTGTTTGCAACAACAAACTCCTTTCCCTGCCCTGTTCTGTTTTCATTTTGCTCTCAATTTAATGCTCTCTGAGTCTTGTTTAGCTAACATTTCTGAGAATTGGAGGCAGAGGTGGGTTGGCATTTTCCTGGGCTCAGAAATGGCTGAGGAAACCAGTGAGTGAATGTGGGCCAGATAGCCTCAGAAGAACTTTAGTGTTGACGGGCCAAAGCTGATGTGCATCCCAGCAGTCCCCTGCAGCTGAGCTCACAGGAAACTAGCATTTAAATTCTCATCTGGCTTCAGTCAAATCATTATAAGCCATGTTAGTTCTTCACTGTTCTATCTTTCAGAGCAGTAGCCAACAACTCTTCTATGTTCAGATGGACTCCTTGGGGAAGCTCATGTTGCAGCACTGAAACTAAGCTGAAACCCTCTGTCTGTCTGTCTTTCCAGTCCTAAGCCAAGATATTTATATCCTGTGCCTCACTGAAGCAGAGTGCTGTGCCGAATTTCATGGATCCCACAAACTTGCATGGATGTGAGTAGGCAGAATTTGGCCTTGACCAACAAACTGTGAAGCTGAATCAGCCCTTTTTCCTTCCACTCCTTCACAACTTTGTCCACGGGATGGCTTCTGCTGGTCTGCTCCTCATCCAGCCAGCATGGCTTTCCTGAGGTCTAGGGATGGTATCCACTCATGGAAACAAGGGGCCAAGTTCCTTGAGGGGCTGAGGGAATGCAAGTGTGCAGTTGGCAGCTAGTCAGGACACTGGAGCTTGGGTCCAAGAGAGTGAAAAGGTGCAAGACAAGCTATATATAGTATTTGATTCTGGTTTCTCTTCTGTACAACTAGTCCACTAACCTGTGACCTGTTACAGCCACACTCAACTGTGAGGCAAGATCTCCTTTGGCTTTTGCAAGGGAAAAGACACACATCTTAAAACCCAGGTGAAGACTAGAGGAGAAAATGTCAGCTGCTCCTGGCTATCATTACCCCCCTGCTGTGTTCGGGGAACCAGGAGAAAAGGTCTTTCCACCCCTGAAATGGCAGGCAGCCTGTATGAAGGGAGCAGCAGCAACCCTGGAAGAAAATACAGTGATGGGAAAAGATCATCCTGAACTAGACTCTGGTAAGTGAGAGCAATCCATGCGGAGGAATATGTTTATCCCAGAAAATGTCAGGGTGTGCACATGTGGGGTCAATGTATCAATGCATTGTGGCAGCTGGCGCAGGCATGGAGCATGGGAAGGGTACAGTTCCCCTCCTGGCTCAGGAAGGCTGACACAAGCAGTGGTCATCGCCTTCCCTGAGGCAGATACAGCTATGGTTGCCACTTGGCTGAAAACCATCACCAGGAAGAGTGTGGTGACTCAGATGGAGGTCCCACGCAGGCATGCAGCTGTCCAGGTCTCTGGCTGCAAGGAGTGCCTGGGCCTGTCACTGGAGAGCAGCAGAGACAGCACCTGTGTGTGGTGTGACCAGGTGAATGATCTGCTCAGCATGGTGGCAGAGCTGAAAGAAGAAGTGGAAAGGCTAAGGGGTATCAGGGAGTGTGAGAGGGAGATTGACGGGTGGAGCCACACCATATCATCCCTGTGACAAAGGCAGCAGATAGAGACTCCACAAAAAGCAGAGGATCTCCTACCCTCTTGCCACCAGCCTGAAGGAGGGCACCTAAGAGACTGAGGGGAATGGAAACAGGTCCCTGCTTGGGGCGGCAGGCGAGTTCCTTCCAGACCTCCCTCACCAACCCAGCTGCCCTTACAAAACAGGTCTGGGGCTCTGGAAATGGAAGGTCTAGCAAATGAAGATGAAAATACAGACAAGGGCCCATCC